>NC_135411.1:1553235-1657735 GCF_051991245.1 Festucalex cinctus
ATTCATAAATGACTTAGTTATCACACTTAGAATGAGTGTACATTTTTTGTACAAAACACCGTATGTGGGGTATTTTTTAAATTTTTTTTATTTATTTATTTTTTTTTATTTTTTTATTTTTTTTTATTTTTTTTTGCTTTTTTTCTTTTAAGAGCTCAGAATTGTTCATTCGGTAGTCTTACTGATTCAACGTCTTGTCATCATTGCTCTTTTTTTTTTTTTTTTTTTTTTTTTTTTGTGTGTATGTGTGCGTGCGTTTGCGTGCGTTTGCGTGCGTGCGTTTGCGTGCGTGCGTTTGCGTGTGTGCGTTTGCGTGCGTTTGCGTGCGTGCGTGTGCGTGCGTGCAAATACGTATAAATTTATACTCATTCATTCACCTAAAACCTTATAAATATCCCATTACCCTTCGCCTTAACCAGGTACTTCAGAATCTTGCCAGAGTCGTGAGATTTAAATGGTCAGGAGACCAGAGAAAAGGTCAGAAAAAAAAAAGAAATAAAGAGAAAAGAAAGGTAAATCAAAGTGACATCCAGCACCGACCAAACACTTCCTGCCTTCCCCATGGTTACAAAATCAAAGTCTTACGCCAATCCCGGAAGCCTCTAAATTCCAGCAAATTTAGCGAGATCTCAAGAGCCCAGAGGAAAAACTAAAGAGAGGAAGGAGGGAAGGATCGATAAGGCAGAGTGAGATCAATAGAAGCCAGTACATCCAATCCATCAAAGTGAAGTCCAGCACCAACAAGACCCCTCCTGCGTGGTTACAAAACCAGAGTCTTATGCCAACCCCAGAAACCTCATACTTCTAATAAATTAAAATCTCAAGTGACCAGAGGAAAAACTAAAGAGAGGAAGGAGGGAAGGATAGATAAAGCAAAGTGAGAACCACAGACACCAGCACCAACTGATTCAAGGGGCTGTGGGAGGGAGAGGGTACTTCTGTTGAGTTTCAGTAGATGCTGGTGCGACGGATCTGGCATGCATAAGGACCACCACCAAAGAAAGAAGCCGTCAACCGCGGTCCAGCAAAGCGAGCACCGCCCCCCCCCTCCCCCCCCCCGGAATCCCCAGGCCGCGGCAGCACCAAGGCCACCCCCAAGCCACCCGAGCGGACACCGGTCGGCGAGCCGACCCAGACACCCGGAACACCCCCGCCCCAGCCCCGGCCCACACCCCCGAGCCCAAGGCCGCAGAACGAGGCCCAGGGGGCCCCCACAGCGCCCCACCGGTCCCCAGCCCCCATCCCCCCACGACCCCCCCGCACCCCACCCAAACCCGCCATCCACCACGACCCAGGCCCCACCACCCCCGACCCCCAAACCCCCGAACACACCCCGACCCCCAGCACCCAACCCCCCACCCACCCACACCTCCACCCCCCCCCAAAACAAGCCGCCCCCCCCCCGACGGCCGCCACCCCCCCCCCCGCGAACCCGGCCCCCCGCGAGAACCCCCCCCCCCCCGGAATCCCCAGGCCGCGGCAGCACCAAGGCCACCCCCAAGCCACCCGAGCGGACACCGGTCGGCGAGCCGACCCAGACACCCGGAACACCCCCGCCCCAGCCCCGGCCCACACCCCCGAGCCCAAGGCCGCAGAACGAGGCCCAGCGGGCCCCCACAGCGCCCCACCGGTCCCCAGCCCCCATCCCCCCACGACCCCCCCGCACCCCACCCAAACCCGCCATCCACCACGACCCAGGCCCCACCACCCCCGACCCCCAAACCCCCGAACACACCCCGACCCCCAGCACCCCCGCGAGAACCCCCCCCCCCCCCCCCCCCCCCGGAAACCGGCACCGGGCAGCAGCGCAGAGAGGGAAGACGTGCCCACCCCACCTCCAGCCGCGCGAGATTTGCACAGCGGCGGGAGGGGGGAAGCAGAGGAGGAAGCACCAGGGGAGAAGGCGGAACACCAGAACACCGAGCCCGGTGGGGAGAGGCCCCGGTCGTCACGCCAGAGTACTAGTGACACCTAACCCTGTTACTGAGTCCGCCAGCTCGCCGACTGGCGAGCTCTACCCTTACACCGTGAATGTGGCCCCACCCAGTGTATATACAAGTGTGTGCGTGTGGTGCATTAAAATTGGGAGCAGGTGAGTCGGAGCAGAGGGAAAAAATTTCCCCTACTCCGACACACCCGTATCCCCCCCAAAAAAATGAATATGTATATGTGTGGTGCATTAAAAAAGGGAATGGAGGGACAAAGTGGTGGGGCAGGGACACAAATGGGGGGGACCACAGCGCTGCCAGGCACTGCAGTCCATCCCCTCTGATGGCTCCCCGCCCCAACTCACCCCTCCCCTTGGACGTGAGGTGCATTAAAATTGGAGGGGAGTTGAAGGGTGAAGACGGTGTTTCCACCCTTCCCCACCCCACCAAGAAATGTGTTGTGTGCCCTATGTGTATATTTACAAAGTGTATAGTGCAAGCTAGTGAAGTGAGTAAGAGGAGCGACCAGCGGGGCCTCACCCAACCCGGCGGGTGTAGGTGACACGCCCGCCCCCCAGCACCCCCACCCCCACCCACCCCCCACCTCATCCACCCGGCACCACAATGGGCGGACAGCCAGCGCAGCAGGGCTACCGGACAGCCCACCGGCCACCGGAGCCCGCCCGGGGCGCCAGGAGTTATACCGGAGTGGGGCAGGCCCCGAACCCTCGCCCGGCCCCCGGAGCCCGACGCCCGGGCCGGGGAGGGAGCCCCAGGCCCAGGGAGAGGGAGGGGGAGGGGCCGCAGGGCAGACAGGGAAGGGGGGGGGGGGGGCGGGGGAAGCGGGGAGAAGACGACAAGAAGGCGAAAGGGCGGCTGCAGGGCAGGAGGCGGGGGGGGGGAGGAGGAGGGAGGGCGACAAGGGAAAAGGGACCGGGAGGCAGAGGAGGATGGGCGGGAGGAGGCGAGGAGGGAGAGGCGACGGGGGGGAGGAAGGGGGAGGGGAGAGGGAACCACGGGGCACACCGGAGGCCCACCCACCCCGAACCGCGCCGCCGGGCACGGAGCAGCGGACCGCGCCGGGACGGCACCGCCCCGGGCACCAGGGGAAGCACCCCAACACCGCACCCCACAGGGGGCCCAGGGAGCGGCCAAGACGCAACCGCCACCGAGCAGACAACGGGGGGGGGGGGGGCAGAACCACCCCCGCCCGACCACAGGGGACGGCGTCAAGAAAATTGACTAATTAGCATGCAGTAACACCAAGTGTTGATGCTTAGTGCCCACTAGAAATAGATCTTAAGGAGTTATTGAGTATAGTGTCGTATAGTGTGGTATGCTCGAGCCCACTAGCAGCAACTAGGTTCCTGACTATATAAAAATAAAAACAATCAGATACAAAATACCAAATACAGGAGCAGCGAAAACAGAAGTTGCAACGATGTGGTGGCTCTCGTTAACAGGCAGAATCTTGGCAGGATTAAGTTGCCAAATTGAGATTAAAATATTCTATGTACATAGACCATATTTGTTTAAATCTTGATACTTGATTTTTATTTAAGGCAGAGATTTTTTCCATTGAGATATAATTTATTAGTAAGTTTAACCAGTGGTCGATATTTAGAGATTGTTTATTTTTCCAATTGACAAAGATTATTTTTTTAGCAATAGTAAGGGCTATAAATATAGATTGAGATTGTTTACATGGTAGCTCAGTTATTGTTAAGTCACCTAGTAAACACAATCTTGGAGATAAAGGAAGCCTACAGTTTAATATATCAGCGAGCTTTTCCAAGATTTTAGTCCAGAAATGCAGCACTGGAGTACATGACCATAAAGCATGAAGATAAGTATCGGCAGTGTTTTGTGAGCACTGGAGACAAATGTCGGAGTCAGAGAGTCCCATTTTTTTCATCATATATTGTGTAATATATGTTCTATGAAGTATCTTATATTGGATAAGTTGCAAATTTGTCTGTTTGGTCATTTTAAATACATTTTCACAGATTTGGGTCCAAAAGTCTGGTTCCGGAACTATAGACAAGTCTTTTTCCCATTTTAAAGTCGGTAAATACGTTTTATTTGTGTATAAAAATAACTTATATATTTTTGATATTTTCTTTATTGTTGTTGGAGAAAGCTTTATAATATCTTTAGCTAAGACAGGCAGTTGGAGCGTATCCTGAAGTGTTGGGATTTGTTTCTTAACCATATTTTTAACTTGCAGATAATGTAAGAAATTTCCCTTTTTTATTTCATATTTCTGGACCAAGTTTGTATACGATATAAACTTATTATCTGAGAAAAGATGATGAAGGTGTGTAATTCCTTTCTGCTCCCATAGGCTTAAATGGAACGACTGATTATTAAGTTGAAAGTCGGGGCTATGCCAAATGGGAGAGAGCCCACAGGGCGCCAATTGGGAGTTTGTAATTTCTAATGCCTTCCACCAGGCAGTCAGGGTGGCGGCTATCATTGGGTTTTTAAAACAATTATGTCGTCTTATTGATTTTGTAATAAAGAGTAAATCTGACAGTCTAAGATTATTACAATCCTTCTGCTCCAATTCCAACCAACAGTTAGTATCTCTGTTGGGTTGTGTCCATAGCACAAGATATTGTAGTTGATTAGCTAAATAATAGTACATAAAGTTTGGTGCCTCTAAACCTCCTTTAGATTTACTTTCCTGAAGAGTAGATAGACTAATTTTGGCTTTTTTTTTATTCCAATAGAATTTTATGATAGCAGAGTCCAGCGAGTGGAACCAGTTAGACGTAGGTTTAAATGGAATCATTGAAAATAAATAATTAATCTTTGGTAAAACTTTCATTTTTATAGTAGCTATCCGTCCTATTAAAGAGATCGGAAGATTATTCCAGCGCTCCAGGTCACTACGGATACTATCCAATAATGGTGAAAAATTTAAAGAAGTTAATTCAGTTAACTTAGGTGAAATTTTAACACCTAAGTATTTAAAATTACCTGTAGGAAAGGAGTAGTGTGGATCCTGACTTGTAGGATTCCATGAATTTTCTGTAATAGGTAATAATGTTGATTTTGTCCAGTTAATAGAGTAATCTGATAAGTGAGAGAATTTAGTTATTAATTTAAATGCTTTCCCTAGCGAGATAGCAGGTTCTTCTAAATAGAGTAATATATCATCGGCATATAGATTAATTTTATGTTCTATTGTCCCGGAGTGGATTCCTTGGATCCGTCTATCCTGACGTATAGCTAATGCAAGCGGCTCAATAAATATAGCAAATAATAAAGGAGAAATTGGGCACCCTTGTCTTGTTCCCCTTTGTAAAGTAAAACTCTGTGATGTAATCCCATTAGTAGTAACTGTAGCTTTAGGAGAATCATATAATATTGAGACCCATTGAATGAATGACTCCCCGAAGCCGAATTTATTTAAGACAGCAAAGAGGAAGGACCAGTTAACTTTATCGAATGCTTTTTCTGCATCCAGCGAAATAACAACTGCCTTTTTATCATACCGCTGTGACATACTAATCAAGTTAAAGAGTCTCCTAATATTATTAGTAGAATGACGACCTTTAATAAAACCTGTTTGATCACTATGAATAATTGTCGAGATTACCGTCTCTAATCGAGATGCCAAGGCCTTAGCGATAATTTTAATATCGGTATTAATTAGTGATATCGGTCGGTAACTTGACGGGAGGGTAGGGTCTTTTTCTGGCTTTAATAAAAGTTTAATTGCTGCTATATTCATATCTTGACGTATATCACCTTTACTTTTAATTTCAGTTACTACTCTTAGAAATAATGGAGCAAACATTAACCAGAAATGTTTAAAAAATATAGCCGGAAAGCCATCTGGACCAGGTGCTCTGCCATTAGGCATACTGTCTAAAGCACGATACAACTCATCTATAGTAAGCGGGGTATCGAGAATATCTTTATGTTCAATAGATAACTGAGGTATATTTAAGCTGTTTAGGAATTCCTCAATATATTCAGGGTTAGGTCTATTAATTTCTGTGTATAGATTTCGATAATAGTTATAAAAAATATGGTTAATTTCTTCTGATGATTGTGTGCATTCACCATTTATATCTTTAATAGCCGTTATAAGAGATTTTTCCCGATTCCGTTGAAGTTGATTTGCCAGGAATTTACCTGATTTATTATTATGTTCAAAATTGTTATATCTCAACTGTTGTATTATAAACTCTGTCTTTTTAGATAACATGTTATCTAACTGTATTTTTATATTCTGTAGTTCTATCCATATTTGATTATTTGGGTTTAATACATATTCATCCGTTAGTTGTTTAATTTTATCTTCCAGGTATTTTTCTAATTTTTGATCCTGTTTCTTTTTATAAGTTGAATATGATATAATTTTCCCTCTAATTACCGCTTTCCCTGCTTCCCAGAGAAGAGATGGAGATATATTTGGAGAGTCATTTATTTCCAAAAAATCTGCCCACTCCCTTCTAATAATTTTATCAAACTCTACGTCTTTCAGTAATGAGATGTTAAAACGCCATATCGGGGGAGGTTTAAAGGTAGAGTCAATTTGTAGAGTGAGGGAGACTGGTGCATGATCACTTATAATTATAGAATGTATTTTTATAGCAGTTTTATCAACAATAGAATTATTTGTAAGGAAAAAATCAATTCTTGAGAATGATCGGTGCACAGCAGAGAAGAGAGTAAATTCCTTCTTAGTTGGGTTTTGAAGTCTCCAGCCATCGCTGAGGCCAAAATCCTCCATATATTCATCTATTACTTTAGCGGATCGTAATCGCCTTGTATGTATCGTATTATTAGAACGATCTATTAACGGGTTCAAGACCGTGTTAAAATCACCTCCAATAATAATAGTAGAATTTGTTGCTAAATCGAGTAACCGAGAGAAAAATTCATGGAAAAAATCAGGGTCATCATTATTTGGGGCATATAAATTACCAATTGTATATACTTTATTAAATATAGTTACCTGGATAATAATATATCGGCCCTCTAAATCTGTTACTATATTATTTAGAGTAAAGAATAAATTCTTATGTATAAGTATAGAGACACCTCTTTGTCTACTATTATAGGAGGCAGAGTAAACTTGACTAAAATTTTTATCTATAAATAATTTTTCTTCTGATTTTTGTAAGTGGGTTTCTTGTAGGAGACAAATATCTGCCTTAAATTTTGAGAGATGGTCTAAAATTTTTATTCTTTTTGCCTGGGAGCGAGCGCCACACACATTCCAGGAGACCAGAACTAATTTCTGCATACAAGCAATATAGACTCAGTCTTATGTATACATCTATATAAGCTGCTTATTAATATTAACATATTGTAGGATAGCAAAAGAGTAATTAGGCAATTTATATAATTTATATAAAGAGAGAGATAGCAAGTAGATAAGTATAATAGTGAAGAAACGTGGGGGGAAGTGAGTGTGAAGGAAATCTGTGGGGGATTCAACATAACAATACACCAGTAAATGGTGACCTAAGCGAGATTATTATTATTATTATTATTAATTTATTTTTTTTAAGAATATATTTTTATATTATTATTATTATTATTATTATTACTATATAGCCTATGCATAATATAAATTCATATTCTATTTCGTAACCCATTATCCATACATATACATATACATACATATACATATACATATATATACATATATACACATATACATACACATACATATACATATACATACGTCAAATAATCACACAATGCTCGGCTCTACCAATTGTCAGTTAGAACAGCCAAGGGGTCGAGGTTGGGTTTCGGAATAGCTGGCCGTCGATATATAATTTATCAACGACCATCGAAGTCCGTTTACCCTCCTGTCTATTTTGTTTCATTATAGGAAACATTACTTTTCGCCGCTCGTTTATCTCTCTTGGGAATTGATCATTCATCCCGAAAGATGTCCCTTTGAGCTCCCGTCCTTTACTTTTTACCAATTCTTTATGTTTAAAATGTTCGAACTTAGCAATAATAGGACGGGGCTTATTGCCCTTACGAGCTCTGAGCCGGTGTACACGGTGAAAAGAGATATTATTTACCGTCTCCTGTGGGATCTTTAGCGATGATGTCATGAATTTTTTTATCTCACTCTCTGGATTATCTGGAGAATTTTCGGATATACCTGAGAATATTAGATTTTCCCGCATACTACGGGATTGAACATCTAAGACCGTTTCCTTTAGCATTTTATTTTCCTTTTTAATCGTCTCCAACTCGGCTGTGACAGCGACGAGAGAGGAGCGTAGCTCGGAGTTATCGCATTGGAGATCGCTTACCTGTTGGCTAACGAATTCCAAACTTGCCTTTAATTCTTTGACGTCCTCGCGGATAAGACAGAGGACGTCAAGTTATTTATTTATGGAATCCAGCATACTCACCGATACGTCGGCGGTTGCTAAATCGTCCGTGTCTGTTGACGAGTCATTTTTCCTTTTTTTTTTCTCGAAGGATTATCCCGACTAGCCGCCGGCTCATCCATCGCGCAGCTATAAAAATAATCGTCAATAAAACGTTCGAGGTCGTCCACACTGGATAATATTTCCGATCTTTCTTAGAAAAGAAAAAAATCGAATTTATCTAATCATTAAATTCGGGTTTAATTAGAAATATAAAGCTAATTCTATTTTAGCAGCAGAGCGCCGCCATGTTAGATTTTCCCAGTCTCGCTACCGGTCACGCGATAGTCACAGCATCTCGCGATGGGAAATGTAGTTCCTATGCCCCCTGTAGTTCCTATGCCCCCTGTAGTTCCTATGCCCCTTTTTTTTATATAAGCCTCAACGGCTAGGTGGCGCTGTATTTATAACTGAATGTTGTCATAGAGATACCTTCAGGCCTTGATTATAAGCATACATGTCAAGTGTGGGATTTCTTTTGGAGCATGTACCGTGGAGTTATTAAGAATATCCTTCATTCACGATATTGCTTTTAATGTCCATAGAGGCTATCAAAAATAAATAAAAATATATATATGTTTGGATAAGTCTGATGCCAGTGAACATTTTGAGTGGTGGAAACTAAAAGAATATTCATAAATGACTTCGTTATCACACTTAGAATGAGTTTACATTTTTTGTACAAAATACCGTATGTGGGGTATTTTTTTTTCATGCCTCAAGGGCTAGGTGGCGCTGCATATATAACTGAATGTTGTCATAGAGATAACTTCAGGCCTTGACGATAAACATACATGTCAAGTTTGGGATTTTTTGGAGCATGTACCGGGGAGTTATTAAGCATATCCTTTTTCATTGCGAAACACAAATTTTGATGCCCCGCCCTCATCATATAGTATTTCGAAAAGTCAAAATTTTTCCCCCTGTCGTTGGCTCAGGTCTTGACATGGTCCAGGCCAAGTCTTAACTCAGTCGGATGAAACGTGTAGGAGAGGTGGGCAAAAGTCTGCCCCCTGTGAATGTGCAAAAATCGTCAAAAATGGGACATTCAAAAATTCGTAGCTCACTTCCTGTTCATTTTAGCATATGGGTACAAGAGACTTTTTTGTAGGTCTTGGGCTCCCTCATACACCTGAAAATATTCGTCGTTCTTGCTTAAACGTACAACCGGGGCTGCTTCGTTAAAAATTTCGAGGGGGCGCTATTGAGTCATTTTTGTAAAAATAGCACAATCAACAATAAAATATTGCTCATTTTACCAGGCCAGATGTGTGTGCCAAGTTTCAGGAGTTTCTGTGCATGTTTAGACCCTCAAAACTGGCGTTGTTTTCTTGGCGAACAGCGCTTAGCCACGCCCACAGCAATTCGCGAAAACTCACAAACTTCGTGTTGTGACATCATGAAGGCCGAAACCCTCATCTGAGCAAATATGAGGTAGGTCCAGTTAACGTGTTTGGAGAAAAACGTAGAAGAAAATTCGTAAGAAAAAAAATTGCCACTAGGTGGCGCTATCAGTTAGATGAAATGTAAGTTAGTAGATGTCTTTAGAGCTGGACTCTCATCAAATGTGTGAAATTTTGAGAAGATAGGATCATCTCGGTCAAGTTAATGCAGCTTTTATTGTCACGAAAAATCTTCAGATTTTGCGTTACCGTAGCGGCCACGCCCTTTGGCAAAAAGTTACAATATTCGGTGTGGGGCATCATCAACATCTTAAGGCTTTTCTGACCAATTTTCAACTGGATCCCTTCAACGAGCTCAGCACAGTAGCTAAAAACGTAAAGTATGACATTTATTGTAACCACTAGGTGGCGCTATATGTATAACTGAATTTTGTCATATAGATGTTTTCAGGCCGTGACTATTACGTTGCCTGAGAAGTTTGAGATTTTTTGGAGCTTGTACATGGGAGTTATTCAGCATTTGCTCTTTCTGGACAAATGAAATTTTAAAGGCAATATTTGATGCCCCGCCCCCGTCATATAGTATTTCGAAAAGGCAAGACTTTTTGCCCAGCTGTTCTCTTAGGTCTTGAGATGATAAATACCAAGTTTGAAGTCAATGGGATGAAAAATGTTTGCATAGGGGGAAAAAGCATGACCACAGTGAATGTGCCAAAATAGGCCAAAGTTGGACATTAAAAAATTCATAGCTCACTTCCTGTACATTTTAGCTACATGGTCCCAATAGACTTTTTTGTGCGTCTCGGGGTGCTACACGTGCCTGCCAATTTTCGTTGCTCTAGCTCAAACGTGCCGGGCTTGGTTTTTATTTTTCTATGCTAGGGGGCGCTATAGAGTCGCGTTGTTATAACGACTTCATAATATCAAATTTTTCGCCGGACCTGAGGAGTGTGCAAAGTTCGGTGAGTTTTCGTGAATATTTAGGTACCCAAAATCGCGATTGTTTGCGGAGAATAAAGAAGAAGAAGAAGAACTAGAGCTGCGAGCAGCTATAAAGGGCCCTCGCAACCCGGGCCACGTTGGGGTATTTGCACGTCGGGGTACTGGCATGTTGGGGTACTGTCAAATAGGAAACCATCTAAATTTTAAACGTTTTTGCCATGCTTTGTGTTTGTAAAGTTTCATGGAAAGGCCAAAAATGATGCACAATTAACAAAATAAAATCAAAATGGATTGGCACATTGGCTATATAGAATACTTTTTGAATATATTAGGCATGCCTGCCAATATTCACACATCTAGCTGAATCATATAATCGGAAAGACTTCATAAAAATGTCTAGAGGGCGCTATTGAAGCATTTATTGCAAATTTAATAAGAAATCTCTAAAATATTCATGCTTATGACAAGCCTGATGTGTGTGTAAAGTTTCATGAGTTTTTGCACATGTTTAGACCAAAAAAAAAAAAAGCAGCATTTTACTTGGCAAACAATGCATCGCCATGAAACGGCGTGGGACAAAATAAATAACTTTCGATAACTTTGTATCTTAAACATCTTAAGATGAAGCACACCAAGTTTGAAGACAGTCGGATAAATTTTGTAGGAGGAGTTCGTTAAAATATGACCCCTAAAAAAGGCCACAAAAAATGGCTACAAATCCCAACGTAAATCAAAATGGCGGACTTCCTGTTTGTTTTGGAAGATGGTTCCAAGAGACTATTTTGTACATCGTGGGCTCTTATGTATGCCTCTAAATTATCATAGCGCTAGGTGAAACGTACAACCGGGAATGCTTCGTTAAAGAGGAGTTTTTTACCTCAAAATGTGATGACCGGCCCTTACGGGACTTCCTGTTGGGTTTAGCACATGGCACCAAGAGACTTTTTTGTACATTGTGGGCTGTTAAATTTGTCTCCAAATTTTCGTAGCTCTCGCTGCTTCGTACAACTGTGAATGCTTCATTAAGAGGGAATTTTTTCCTTTGCAAACTGTGCATGCCACGGCAACAGCGTGCGACGAAATAAAAAGCTTTCAATAACTTTTCATCTTCAACATTTTAAGATGAATCACACCAAGTTTGGAGATGATCGGATAAACTCTGTAGGAGGAGTTCGTTAAAATAAGACCCCTATGAAATGGCCCAAAAAATGGCAACACGTTCCAAAGTAAATCAAAATGGCGGACTTCCTGTTCGGTTTAGCATATGGTTCAAAAAGAGTTTTTTGTACCTTGAGGGCTGTTACCTATGTCTTCAAATGTTGGTAACTCTAGGTGAAATGTACAGCCGGGAATGCTTCATTAAATAAGAATTTTGAAACACAAAATTTGATGCCTCGCCTCTGGCGGACTTCCTGTTAGGTTTAGCATATGGTTCAAAAAGAGTTTTTTGTAGATCATAGTCTGTTACATATGTGTACCAATTTTCGTGGCTCTCAATTAAACGTACCACGGCAATGCTTTGTTAAGTAAGAATTTTGAAACTGTAAATTTGATGCCCCGCCACCGTCATATAGTATGTCAAAAACTTTAGATTTTTTACCATGATGTTGTCCCAGGTCTTGAGATGGTACAGCCCAAGTTTGAAGTCAATCGGGTTAACCGTGTAGGAGAAGCGGGCAAAAGTATGACCCCTGTAAATGTGCAAAAATGGGCCAAAATTGGACATTCAAATACTCATACCTCACTTCCTGTCTATTTTAGGGTACACATATCAAAGAGGTTTTTGTTCATCTGGATGTGCTACAGGTGCCACACAATTTTCGTAGCCATAGGACAATCGTAGCGGGACAGGGATCCGTTAAACCTATGTAGGTGGCGCTACAGAGCCATTTTTCTGTTATCACGTATGGCGACTTTAAAATATCAAATTTTTCGCCAGGCCCGATCTCCGTGTAAAGTTTGGTGAGTTTTCGTTCATGTTTAGTGCCTCAAAAATGTGGTTGTTTGCGGAAAAGAATAATAACAAAGAAAAAGAAGAAGAAGAATAATAACTAGAGCTGCGAGCAGCTATAAAGGGCCCTCGCAACCCGGGCCACGTTGGGGTACTTGCACGTAGGGGTACTGGCACGTTGGTGTACTGTCAAATAGGACAAGGACCATCTAAAATGTTTTTGACAAGCCTTGTGTGTGCAAAGTTTAATCAAAACGCAAAATATGGTGCGCAATTCCCAAAATTAATTCAAAATGGCGGACTTCCTTTTAGGTTTAGCATACGGCTACAGAATACTTTTTGTAGGTCTTAAGCTAATAGGTATGCCTCCCAGTTTTTTCCAAATCTAGGTCAAGTCATCTTTAGTTGTGTATCGCTTGAATCATACAATTGGAAATGCTCCATAAAAATGCATAGAGGGCGCTATTGAGCACAACGTTGGGTTACTTGCACGTCAGGGTCCTGGCACGTTGGGGTACTGTTACATGGAACAAGGACCATTTAAAATGTTAGTTTTTTCCATGCCTTGTCTGTGCAAAGTTTAATGAAAAAGGCCAAAAATGATGTATAATTCCCAAAATAAAATCAAAATAGCGGACTTCCTCTTTGGTTTGGCAAATGGCTACATAATACTTTTTTGTAGGTCTTAGGCTGATAGGGTTCTGTCCTAATTTTTTAAAATCTAGCATAATCATACAATCGGAAATGCTTCATAAAAATGTCTAGAGGGCGCTATTTATTGCAAATTGCACAATAAATCTCTGAAAATTCATGTTCATGACAAGTCTGATGTGTTTGCAAAGTTTCATGAGTTTTCATGTGTATAAAAAAAAAAAAAAGCAGCACTTGACAAACAATGCATTGCTATGGCAACAGCGTGTTACAAAATAAAAAACTTTCGATTACTTTGCATCTTAAACATCTTAAGATGAAACACACCAAGTTTGAAGACAGTCGGATAAATTTTGTAGGAGGGGTTCGTTAAAATATGACCCCTGAAAAAGGCCACAAAAAATGGCTACAAATCCCATCATAAATCAAAATGGCAGACTTCCTGTTTGGTTTAGCACATTGTTCCAAGAGACTTTTTTGTACATCGTGGGCTCTTATGTATGCCTGCAAATTATCATAGCGCTAGGTGAAACGTACAACCGGGAATGCTTCGTTAAAGAGGAGTTTTTTTTTAGCTCAAAATGTGATGCTACGGGACTTCCTGTTGGGTTAAGCACATGGCACCAAGAGACTTTTTTGTACATCCTGGACTGTTACATATGTCCACAATTTTTCGGCGCTCTAGCTGCTTCGTACAACTGGGAATGCTTCATTAATAAGATTTTTTTTCCTTTGCAAAAAGTGCATGCCACGACAACAGCGTGTGACGAAATAAAAAACTTTCAATAACTTTTCATTTTCAACATCTTAAGATGAATCACACCAAGTTTGAAGATGATCGGATAAACTCTGTAGGAGGAGTTTGTTAAAATATGACCCCTATGAAATGGCCAAAAAAAATGGCAACACATTCCAAAGTAAATCAAAATCACGGACGTCCTGTTAGGTTTAGCATATGGTTCAAAAAGAGTTTTTTGTACCTCGAGGGCTGTTATATACCTCTACAAATTTTGGTAACTCTATGTGAAACGTACAGCCGGGTATGCTTTGTTAAAGAGGAGTTTTTTAGCTCAAAATGTGATGCCCGGCCCCTGGGGGACTTCCTGTTGGGTTTAGCACAGGGCACCAAGAGACTTTTTTGTACATCTTGGGCTGTTACATATGTCTACAAATTTTCGTAGCTCTAGCTGCTTCGTACAAACGGGAATGCTTCTTTAAGGATATTGTTTTTCCTTTAAAAACAGTGCATGCCATGACAACAGTGTGCGACGAAATACAAAGCTTTCAATAACTTTTCATCTTCAACATCTTAAGATGAATCACACCAAGTTTGAAGATGATCGGATAAACACTGTAGGAGGAGTTCGTTAAAATAAGACCCCAATGAAATGGCCAAAAAAATGGCAACACGTTCCAAAATAAATCAAAATGGTGGACTTCCTGTTAGGTTTAGCATATGGTTCAAAAAGAGTTTTTTGTAGGTCATAGCCTGTTACATATGTGTACCAATTTTCGTAGCTCTAGATTAAACGTACAACCGGCAATGCTTCGTGAAGTAAGAATTTTTAAACTCTAAATTTGATGCGCCGCCGCCGTCATATAGTATATCAAAAACTTTTCATTTTTCACAATGATGTTGTCCCAGGTGTTGAGATGGTACATCCCAAGTTTGAAGTCAATCGGGTTAACCGTGTAGGAGAAGCGGGCAAAAGTATGACCCCTGTAAATGTGCAAAAATTGGCAAATATTGGACATTTAAATACTCATACCTCACTTTCTGTCTATTTTAGGGTACACACTTCAAAGAGGTTTTTGTTCATTGGGATGTGCTACAGGTGCCACACAATTTTCATAGCCGTCGGACAATCGTAGCGGGACAGGGATCCGTTTAACCTATGTAGGGGGCGCTAAGGAGCCATTTTTCTGTTATCATGTATGGCGACTTTAAAATATCAAATTTTTCGCCAGGCCTGATGTGCGTGTAAAGTTTGGTGAGTTTTCGTTCACGTTTAGTGTCTCAAAAATGCGATTGTTTGCGGAGAAGAAAAAGAAGAATAATAAGAAGAATTCCTACAAAAACAATAGGGCCTCGCAGCGGCACCGCCGCCGCCGCTGCTCGGGCCCTAATAAGAATTCCTTCAGGAACAATAGGGACCTCGCAGCGGTCGCTGCTCGGGCCCTAATAATAACTAGAGCTGCGAGCAGCTATAAAGGGCCCTCGCAGCCCGGGCCACGTTGGGGTACTTGCACATTGGGGTACTTGCACGTTGGGGTACTGGCACGTTGGGGTACTGGCAAGTTTAGGTACGGCACATTGGAAGCAGAATTTCTTTGAAAATGGCATGATAAACCTTGACATGTGGATTTTTTTTTTTTTGTAAAAATACCGTTAAGTCGGTGTATTTTTTTTTATGCCTCTAGGGCTAGGTGGCGCTGTATATATAATGGAATGTTGTCATAGGGATACCTTCAAGCCTTGACTCTAAACATACATGTCAAGTGTGGGATTTTTTTGGAGCATGTACCGTGGAGTTATTAAGCATATCCTTCATTCACGATATTGCTTTTAATGTCCATTAGAGGCTATCAAAAATAAATAAAAAAGTACATGTTTGGATAAGTCTAATGCCAGTGAACATTTTGAGTGGTGGAAAGTAAAAGAATATTCATAAATGACTTAGTTATCACACTTAGAATGAGTTTACATTTTTTGTACAAAATACCGTATGTGGGGTATTTTTTTGTTTTGCCTCAAGGGCGAGGTGGCGCTGCATATATAACTGAATGTTGTCATAGAGATACCTTCAGGCCTTGACGATAAACATACATGTCAAGTTTGGGATTTTTTGGAGCATGTATCGGGGAGTTATTAAGCATATCCTTTTTCAGTGCGAAACACAAATTTTGATGCCCCGCGCTCATCATATAGTATTTCCAAAAGTCAAGATTTTTCCGTCTGTTGTTGGCTCAGGTCTTGACATGGTCCAGGTCAAGTCTTAACTCAGTCGGATGAAACGTGTAGGAGAAGTGGGCAAAAGTCTGCCCCCTGTGAATGTGCAAAAATTGTCAAAAATGGGACATTCAAAAATTTGTAGCTCACTTCCTGTTCATTTTAGCATATGGGTCCAAGAGACTTTTTTGTAGGTCTTGGGCTCCCTCATACACCTAAAGATATTCGTCGTTCTTGCTTAAACGTACAACCGGGGCTGCTTCGTTAAAAACTTCTAGGGGGCGCTATTGAGTCATTTTTGTAAAAATAGCACAATCAACAATAAAATATTGCTCATTTTACCAGGCCAGATGTGTGTGCCAAGTTTCAGGAGTTTCTGTGCATGTTTAGACCCTCAAAACTGGCGTTGTTTTCTTGGCGAACAGCGCTTAGCCACGCCCACAGCGATTCGCGAAAACTCACAAACTTCGTGTTGTGACATCATGAAGGCCGAAACCCTCATCTGAGCAAATATGAGGTTGGTCCAGTTAACGTGTTTGGAGAAAAATGTACAAGAAAATTCGTAAGAAAATAAATTGCCACTAGGTGGCGCTATCAGTAAGATGAAATATAAGTTCGTAGATGTCTTAAGGGCTGGACTCTCATCAAATGTGTGAAATTTTGAGAAGATAGGATCATCTCGGTCAAGTTCATGCAGCTTTTATTGTCACGAAAAATTTTCGGACTTTGCGTCACCGTAGCGGCCACGCCCTTTGGCGAAAAGTTACAAT
Organism: Festucalex cinctus; assembly: GCF_051991245.1. Classification (NCBI taxonomy): domain Eukaryota; kingdom Metazoa; phylum Chordata; class Actinopteri; order Syngnathiformes; family Syngnathidae; genus Festucalex; species Festucalex cinctus. The sequence continues at coordinate 1,570,247 of NC_135411.1, forward strand.
ATTCGGTGTGGGGCATGATCAACATCTTAAGGCTTTTCTGACCAATTTTCAACTGGATCCCTTCAACGAGCTCGGCACAGTAGCTAAAAACGTAAAGTATGACATTTATTGTTACCACTAGGTGGCGCTATATGTATAACTGAATTTTATCATATAGATGCTTTCAGGCCGTGACTATTACGTTGCCTGAGAAGTTTGAGATTTTTTGGAGCTTGAACATGGGAGTTATCACACTTAGAATGAGTTGACATTTTTTGTACAAAATACCGTATGTGGGGTATTTTTTTTTCACGCCTGAAGGGCTAGGTGGCGCTGCATATATAACTGAATTTTGTCATAGAGATACCTTCAGGCTTTGACTATAAACATACATGTCAAGTTTGGGATTTTTTGGAGCATGTACCGGGGAGTTATTAAGCATATCCTTTTTCAGTGCGAAACACAAAATTTGATGCCCCGCCCTCATCATATAGTATTTCCAAAAGTCAAGATTTTTCTGCCTGTAGTTGGCTCAGGTCTTGACATGGTCCAGGTCAAGTCTAAAGTCAGTCGGATGAAATGTGTAGGAGAAGTGGGCAAAAGTATGCCCCCTGAAAATGTGCAAAAATCGTCAAAAATGGGACATTCAAAAATTCATAGCTCACTTCCTGTTCATTTTAGCACATGGGTCCAAGAGACTTTTTTGTAGGTCTTGGACTCCCTCATACACCTAAAAATTTTCGTAGATCTTGCTTAAACGTACAATCGGGGCTGCTTCGTTAAAGATTTCTAGGGGGCGCTATTGTGTCATTTTTGTAAAAATAGGACAATACATGATAAAATATTGCTCATTTTGCCAGGCCAGATGTGTGTGCCAAGTTTCATGAGTTTCTGCGCATGTTTAGACCATCAAAACTAGCGTTGTTTTCTTGGCGAACAGTGCTTAGCCACGCCCACAGCGATTCGCGAAAACTCACAAACTTCGTGTTGTGACATCATGAAGGCCGAAACCCCCATCTGAGCAAATATGAGGTTGGTCCAGTTAACGTGTTTGGAGAAAAATGTACAAGAAATTTCGTAAGAAAAAAAATTGCCACTAGGTGGCGCTATCAGTTAGATGAAATATAAGTTCGTAGATGTCTTTAGGGCTGGACTCTCATCAAATGTGTGAAATTTTGAGAAGATAGGATCATCTCGGTCAAGTTCATGCAGCTTTTATTGTCACGAAAAATCTTCAGACTTTGCGTCACCGTAGCGGCCACGCCCTTTGGCGAAAAGTTACAATATTCGGTGTGGGGCATCATCAACATCTTAAGGCTTTTCTGACCAATTTTCAACTGGATCCCTTCAACGAGCTCAGCACAGTAGCTAAAAACGTAAAGTATGACATTTATTGTAACCACTAGGTGGCGCTATATGTATAACTGAATTTTTTCATATAGGTGTTTTCAGGCCGTGACTATTACGTTGCCTGAGAAGTTTGAGATTTTTTGGAGCTTGTACATGGGAGTTATTCAGCATTTGCTCTTTCTGGACAAATGAAATTTTAAAGGCAATATTTGATGCCCCGCCCCCGTCATATAGTATTTCGAAAACGCAAGATTTTTTGCCTAGTTTTTCTCTTAAGTCTTGAGATGATAAATGCCAAGTTTAAAGTCAATGGGATGAAAAATGTTTGCATAGGGGGAAAAAGCATGACCACAGTGAATGTGCCAAAATAGGCCAAAATTGGACATTAAAAAATTCATAGCTCACTTCCTGTACATTTTAGGAAATGGCTTCCACTGACTTTTTTGTGCGTCTCGTAGTGCTACACGTGCCTGCCAATTTTCGTAGCTCTAGCTCAAACGGGCCGGGATTGGTTTTTATTTTTCTACGCTAGGTGGCGCTATAGAGTCGCGTTGTTATGACAACTACATAATATCAAATTTTTCGCCGGGCCCGAAGAGACTGCAAAGTTTGGTGAGTTTTCGTAAATGTTTAGGACCTCAAAATTGCGATCGTTTACGGAGAAGAAGAAGAAGAAGAAGAAGAAGAAGAAGAATTCTTACAAAAACAAGAGGGACCTCGCAGCGGTCGCTGCTCGGGCCCTAACTAGAGCTGCGAGCAGCTATAAAGGGCCCTCGCAGCCCGGGCCACGTTGGGGTACTTGCACGTTGGGGAACTTGCACATTGGGGTACTGGCACATTGGAAGCAGAATTTCTTTGAAAATGGCATGATAAACATGTGGACTTTTTTTTTTTTTTTGCCAGGTGTGATGAGTGTGTCAAGCTCAATGGGTTTTGGTGATTGTTAAGATCTGCAAAAATCAGCGTCTTTTTTTTATTTTTAGGCAATGAGTTGCTCTGATTGGTATTTTTCGTAAAAGTATATATACACACATCATCGCTCGTACTCATTGCACAATGTTGCTTTTATTGTCCATAGAGGCGATAAAAAAAATAAATAAAACTAAATAAAAAATACGTATGTTTGGATCGGTCTGATACCAGTGAACATATTGAGTGGTGGAAAGTAAAAGAATATTCATAAATGACTTAGTTATCACACTTACAATGAGTTTACAATTTTTGCAAAAATACCGTAAGTGAGGCATTTTTTTTTATGCCTCAAGGACTAGGTGGCGCTGTATTTATAACTGAATTTTGTCATAGAGATACCTTCAGGCCTTGACTCTAAATATACATTTCAAATATGGGATTTTTTGGAGCATGTACCTGGGAGTTATTAAGCATAGCCTTCATTCACCATATTGCTTTTAATGTCCATAGAGGCTATCAAAAATACATAAAACTAAATAACAAAAATATGTATGTTTGGTTAGGTCTGATGCCAGTGAATATTTTGAGTGGTGGAAGGTAAAAGAATATTCCTAAATGACTTAGTTATCACACTTAGAATGAGTTTACATTTTTTGTACAAAATACCGTAAGTGGGGTATTTTTTTTTCATGCCTCAAGGGCTAGGTGGCGCTGCATATATAACTGAATGTTGTCATAGAGATACCTTCAGGCCTTGACGATAAACATACATGTCAAGTTTGGGATTTTTTGGAGCATGTATCGGGGAGTTATTAAGCATATCCTTTTTCAGTGCGAAACACAAATTTTGATGCCCCGCCCTCATCATATAGTATTTCCAAAAGTCAAGATTTTTCCGTCTGTTGTTGGCTCAGGTCTTGGCATGGTCCAGGTCAAGTCATAAGTCAGTCGGATAAAACGTGTAGGAGAAGTGGGCAAAAGTATGCCCTCTGAAAATGTGCAAAAATCGTAAAAAATGGGACATTCAAAAATTCGTAGCTCACTTCCTGTTCATTTTAGCATATGGGTCCAAGAGTCTTTTTTGTAGGTCTTTGGCTCCCTCATACACGTAAAAATTTTCGTAGATCTTGCTTAAACGTACAATCGGGGCTGCTTCGTTAAAAATTTCGAGGGGGCGCTATTGAGTCATTTTTGTAAAAATAGCACAATCAACAATAAAATATTGTTCATTTTACCAGGCCAGATGTGTGTGCCAAGTTTCATGAGTTTCTGCGCATGTTTAGACCCTCAACACTGGCGTTGTTTTCTTGGCGAACAGTGCTTAGCCACGCCCACAGCGACTCGCAAAAACTCACAAACTTCGTGTTGTGACAGCATGAAGGCCGACACCCTCATCTGAGCAAATATGAGGTAGGTCCAGTTAACATGGTTGGAGAAAAACATTGAAGAAAAATCGTAAGAAAAAAAATTGCCAGTAGGTGGCGCTATCAGTAAGATGAAATATAAGTTTGTAGATGTCTTTAGGGCTGGACTCTCATCAATTGTGTAAAATTTTGAGAAGATAGCATCATCTCGGTCAAGTTAATGCAGCTTTTGTTGTCACGAGAAATCTTCAGACTTTGCGGCACCGTAGCGGCCACGCCCTTTGGCGAAAAGTTACAATATTCAGTGTGGGGCATGATCAACATCTTAAGGCTTTTCTGACCAATTTTCAACTGGATCCCTTCAACGAGCTCAGCACAGTAGCTAAAAACGTAAAGTATGACAATTATTGTTACCACTAGGTGGCGCTACATGGATAACTGAATTTTATCATATAGATGTTTTCAGGCCGTGACTATTAAGTTGCCTGATAAGTTTGAGATTTTTTGGAGCTTGAACATGGGAGTTATTAAGCATTTGCTCTTTCTGGACAAATGAAATTTTAAAGGCAATATTTGATGCTCCGCCCCCGTCGTATAGTATTTCGAAAAGGCAAGATGTTTTGCCCAGCTGTTCTCTTAGGTCTTGAGATGATAAATGCCAAGTTTGAAGTCAATTGGATGAAAAATGTTTGCAAAGGGGGAAAAAGCATGACCACAGTGAATGTGCCAAAATAGGCCAAAATTGGACATTAAAAAATTCATAGCTCACTTCCTGTACATTTTAGCTACATGGTGCCAATAGACTTTTTTGTGCGTCTCGGGGTGCTACACGTGCCTGCCAATTTTCGTTGCTCTAGCTCAAACGTGTCGGGCTTGGTTTTTATTTTTCTACGCTAGGGGGCGCTATTGATCCGCGTTGTTATAACGACTTCATAATATCAAATTTTTCGCCGGACCTGAGGAGTGTGCAAAGTTTGGTGAGTTTTCGTGAATATTTAGGTACCCAAAATCGCGATTGTTTGCGGAGAATAAAGAAGAAGAAGAATAATAATAATAACTAGAGCTGCGAGCAGCTATAAAGGGCCCTCGCAGCCCGGGCCACGTTGGGGTCCTTGCACGTTGGGGTACTTGCACGTTGGGGTACTGGCACGTTGGGGTACTGGCATATTGGAAGCAAAATTTCTTTGAAAATGGCATAATAAACGTTTACATGTAGAATATTTTTTTTGCCAGTGTCTGTCAAGCTCAACGGATTTTGGTGATTGTTAAGACCTGCAAAAATCAGCGTTCTTATTTATTTTTAGGCAATGAGTTGCCCTGATTGGTATTTTTTTGTAAAAGTGTATATACACATCATCGCTCGTTGTACTCATTGCACAATGTTTACTTTTATTGTCCAAAGGGGCAATCAAAAATGAATAAAACAAAATGGAAACGTACATACGTTTGGATCGTGTGAAGCCAGTGAACAATTTGAGTGGTGGAAACTAAAAGAATATTCATAAATGACTTAGTTATCACACTTAGAATGAGTGTACATTTTTTGTACAAAATACCGTATGTGGGGTATTTTTTAAATTTTTTTATATAAGCCTCAACGGCTAGGTGGCGCTGTATTTATAACTGAATGTTGTCATAGAGATACCTTCAGGCCTTGATTATAAGCATACATGTCAAGTGTGGGATTTTTTTTGGAGCATGTACCGTGGAGTTATTAAGCATATCCTTCATTCACGATATTGCTTTTAATGTCCATAGAGGCTATCAAAAATAAATAAAAATATATATATGTTTGGATAAGTCTGATGCCAGTGAACATTTTGAGTGGTGGAAACTAAAAGAATATTCATAAATGACTTCGTTATCACACTTAGAATGAGTGTACATTTTTTGTACAAAATACCGTATGTGGGGTATTTTTTTTTCATGCCTCAAGGGCTAGGTGGCGCTGCATATATAACTGAATGTTGTCATAGAGATAACTTCAGGCCTTGACGATAAACATACATGTCAAGTTTGGGATTTTTTGGAGCATGTACCGGGGAGTTATCAAGCATATCCTTTTTCATTGCGAAACACAAATTTTGATGCCCCGCCTTCATCATATAGTATTTCGAAAGGTCAAGATTTTTCCCCCTGTCGTTGGCTCAGGTCTTGACATGGTCCAGGTCAAGTCTTAACTCAGTCAGATGAAACGTGTAGGAGAAGTGGGCAAAAGTCTGCCCCCTGTGAATGTGCAAAAATTGTCAAAAATGGGACATTCAAAAATTCGTAGCTCATTTCCTGTTCATTTTAGCATAAGGGTCCGAGAGACTTTTTTGTAGGTCTTGGGCTCCCTCATACACCTAAAAATATTCGTCGTTCTTGCTTAAACGTACAACCGGGGCTGCTTCGTTAAAAATTTCGAGGGGGCGCTATTGAGTCATTTTTGTAAAAATAGCACAATCAACAATAAAATATTGCTCATTTTACCAGGCCAGATGTGTGTGCCAAGTTTCAGGAGTTTCTGTGCATGTTTAGACCCTCAAAACTGGCGTTGTTTTCTTGGCGAACAGCGCTTAGCCACACCCACAGCAATTCGCGAAAACTCACAAACTTCGTGTTGTGACATCATGAAGGCCGAAACCCTCATCTGAGCAAATATGAGGTAGGTCCAGTTAACGTGTTTGGAGAAAAACGTAGAAGAAAATTCTTTAAAAAAAAATTGCCACTAGGTGGCGCTATCAGTTAGATGAAATATAAGTCAGTAGATGTCTTTAGGGCTGGACTCTCATCAAATGTGTGAAATTTTGAGAAGATAGGATCATCTCGGTCAAGTTAATGCAGCTTTTATTTTCACGAAAGATCTTCAGACTTTGCGTCACCGTAGCGGCCACGCCCTTTGGCGAAAAGTTACAATATTCGGTGTGGGGCATGATCAACATCTTAAGGCTTTTCTGACCAATTTTCAAATGGATCCCTTCAACGAGCTCAGCACAGTAGCTAAAAACGTAAAGTATGACATTTATTGTTACCACTAGGTGGCGCTATATGTATAACTGAATTTTATCATATAGATGTTTTCAGGCCGTGACTATTACATTGCCTGAGAAGTTTGAGATTTTTTGGAGCTTGAACATGGGAGTTATTAAGCATTTGCTCTTTCTGGACAAATGAAATTTTAAAGGCAATATTTGATGCCCCGCCCCCGTCATATAGTATTTCAAAAAAGCAAGATATTTTGCCCAGTTGTTCTCTCAGGTCTTGAGATGATAAATGCCAAGTTTGAAGTCAATTGGATGAAAAATGTTTGCAAAGGGGGAAAAAGCATGACCACAGTGAATGTGCCAAAATAGGCCAAAATTGGACATAAAAAAATTCATAGCTCACTTCCTGTACATTTTAGCTACATGGTCCCAATAGACTTTTTTGTGCGTCTCGGGGTGCTACAGGTGCCTGCCAATTTTTGTTGCTCTAGCTCAAACGTGCCGGGCTTGGTTTTTATTTTTCTACGCTAGGGGGCGCTATCGAGTCGCATTGTTATGACGACTTAATAATATCAAATTTTTCGCCGGGCCTGAGGAGTCTGCAAAGTTCGGTGAGTTTTCGTGAATGTTTAGGTACCCAAAATCGCGATCGTTTGCGGAGAATAAAGAAGAAGAAGAATAATAATAATAATAATAATAATAATAATTTTTACAAAAACAATAGGGACCTCGCAGCGGTCGCTGCTCGGGCCCTAATAATAATAATAATAATTCGAACGAAAAACAATAGGGACCTCGCAGCGGTCGCTGCTCGGGCCCTAATAATAATAATAATAATAATTTTTACAAAAACAATAGGGACCTCGCAGCGGTCGCTGCTCGGGCCCTAACTAGAGCTGCGAGCAGCTATAAAGGGCCCTCGCAACCCGGGCCACGTTGGGGTATATGCAAGTCGGGGGACTTGCACGTTGGGGTACTGTTAAATAGACAAGGACCATGGAAAATAGAAATGCATTTGCCGTGCCTTGTGTGTAAAAAGGTGCAGTAAAAGGCCAAAAATGATGCACAATTCCCAAAATAAATTCAAAAGTGTGGACTTTCTGATGTGTGTGCAAAGTTTCATGAAAAGTCGCTCGTTTGATATTCAAAACCAGCATCTGTTTATTTGAAAACATTGCATGGCACAGAGATGGTGCGTGATCAAATAAAAAGCTTTTTGATGACTCTTAATGTGGTGTCGCTGTGCAACACATATGTATTCATGACATAGTGAAGTATTGTGACAGTTTTGTAGGGTCCAGCAAACAGTAAATGTGTGACAGTTATTCAAGAAAAAATGTAGCTTTGAAGCAGGCTAACCAATGACATCATCTAAAGGGGAAAAAAGCACATGAGCAAGCATAGGTATAAGTAGAGGAGAAAAAGAGATGAAAGAAGTGCGAGAGATGGAACAGGAGAGGAATGCAGCTGTTTATGTATAGCTGTTGTAACAGGACAGATTAAATAACACTTTAACCTGGGGTTAACAGCGCCCTAGGACAGATAAACTCTTTAGTGTAAAAGTTTTCTGGGACAGATGAATCCCTTGGGGTCAAAGAGTTTGGGTTAGCACATAGTCTGTCTTAGGATAATGTAACCTCCATGGATGAATTAGTCCTAGGACGCTTTGATCTGCGGGCTAAAACTTCAGGGGGGTTAACCTGTCCTGTTATATTGTGATCATCGTCTTCGTGCATGTCCTCAGTGGCTTCTTCTGTCTGTGTGGCAGCATTTGATACATCTGTAGAACAAAAAAGAATGAAGAATCATGTTAGATCTGTGAAGTTTGGTTGTCTTAGGTGTAGTTTACAGAACAGTCGTGTGCATATTTTTAGCATGGTAGTGTCTTAATACAAATGCATATTATGTAATGCACTGTATATGGATATTACAGACGTAATATTTGACGGTGATCTTATATTCATAGTTTTTGCCCGTTAATAAATAATATAGCTAGTAAGTAATAAGACACGCAAAAATGGTATAGTTGAATCCTCTGGGTCAAAAAGCAATGTTTTAGGATTGTGTGATGAAATGATGAATAAAAGTAAGGATACGACAGGTACATAAATGGTTATATATACACACGGACATATATATTTATACAGTATAACAGTGCCGCATGTATTGGTTTTAAGGAAAGAGTTGAAAAGCAGTGTTCAGAAAAAAGCATAAGACGCACAAAGTACCATTTCACTACATGTAATAAGTTGTCAAGTAGACATGTGAATTAAGTGGTTAAGATAGTGGCTACTGTGCAAGTAAGCTTCAATTGTCTCTAAAAGGTTAGCATATGTGTTCTACATGATATCAATGGCTAGACGTGCTCGTGGAGAAACATTACAAACAGAAAAACACACTAAAGGTGCCTTTAACAAACCTGTTAATAAATGAGAACTTAATACATATATGTATGGCATACTGTATATGATTGAGAAAGTTGTCCTGTTTAGTTTATGTATTGTATACTTACGGAAAAAAGTTGGCAATCTTTGCGTATGGAGATGATTAGAGGGTCTTTATCAAAAGAGAATTTGCTTGTTGATTTGTTCATGTTCTGTAGAAAAGCAAAGGAGTAGAAATAAATACAGTATCATACTTCATAAACATACAAGAAATTTGTAGCTGTATTAACCATTGTTGGTATTTGAAGTGATAATTTAGGAATAGAAGTGTAGTGATTGCAGAATTTATAGAGTGCTTACCTTGTATGACTTTGTAGATGGAAATGTCTTTTGTTGAAAGAGCTCTTTGTTGTCTACTATATATGCAAGGACAAGCATAAGTAGGTGTGGTTATGAAGTACTTGACCATTGAAATAAAGCAGTGGTATCAAATGTATGGACCGTGGTTTGGCTCAGGCCTGCAAAGGGGTTTAATGTGGCACAAGAGATAATCTTGTAAGGTACAAAAAATAATAATAATATAATAGGTATGCCTCTGAGTTTTCACAAATCTAGGTCAAGTCAAGTCATCTTTAGTTATTTTGCGCTTGAATCATCCAATCGGAAATGCTCCATAAAAAATGTATAGAGGGTGCGATTTATTGCAAATTGCACAAGAAATCTCTAAAAATTCATGTTAATGACAAGTCTGATGTGTGTGCAAAGTTTCACGAGTTTTCACACATGTATAGATAAAAAAAAACAAAGCAGCACTTTACTTGGCAACCAATGCATCGCTATAGCAGCAGCGTGCGACAAAATAAAAAACTTTCGATAAATTTGCATCTTAAACATCTTAAGATGAAACACACCAAGTTTGAACACGGTTGGATGAATTTTGTAGGAGGAGTTAAAATATGACCCCTAAAAAAGGCCACAAAAAAAGTCTACAAATCCCATCATAAATCAAAATGGCGGACTTCCTGTTTGGTTTAGCACATGGTTCCAAGAGACTTTTTTGTACATCGTGGGCTCTTATGTATGCCTCTAAATTATCATAGCGCTAGGTGAAACGTACAACCGGGAATGCTTCGTTAAAGAGGAGTTTTTTAGCTCAAAATGTGATGCCCGGCCCCTACGGGACTTCCTGTTGGGTTTAGCACATGGCACCAAGAGACTTTTTTGTACATCGTGGGCTGTTACATTTATCTCCAAATTTTCGTAGCTCTAGCTGCTTCGTACAACTGGGAATGCTTCATTAAGAAGTAATTTTTTCCTTTGCAAACTGTGCATGCCACGGCAACAGCGTGCGACAAAATAAAAAGCTTTCAATAACTTTTCATCTTCAACATCTTAAGATGAATCACACCAAGTTTGGAGATGATCGGATAAACTCTGTAGGAGGAGTTCGTTAAAATAAGACCCCTATGAAATGGCCCAAAAAATGGCAACACGTTCCAAAGTAAATCAAAATGGCGGACTTCCTGTTCGGTTTAGCATATGGTTCAAAAAGAGTTTTTTGTACCTTGAGGGCTGTTACATATGTCTTCAAATATTGGTAACTCTAGGTGAAATGTACAGCCGGGAATGCTTCATTAAGTTAGAATTTTGAAACACAAAATTTGATGCCTCGCCTCTGGCGGACTTCCTGTTAGGTTTAGCATATGGCACCAACAGGCTTTTTTGTAGATCATAGTCTGTTACATATGTGTACCAATTTTCGTAGCTCTAGATTAAACGTACCACCGGCAATGCTTCGTTAAGTAAGAATTTTGAAACTGTAAATTTGATGCCCCGCCACCGTCATATAGTATGTCAAAAACTTTAGATTTTTTACCATGATGTTGTCCCAGGTGTTGAGATGGTACAGCCCAAGTTTGAAGTCAATCGGGTTAACCGTGTAGGAGAAGCGGGCAAAAGTATGACCCCTGTAAATGTGCAAAAATGGGCCAAAATTGGACATTCAAATACTCATACCTCACTTCCTGTCTATTTTAGGGTACACATATCAAAGAGGTTTTTGTTCATCTGGATGTGCTACATGTGCCACACAATTTTCGTAGCCATAGGACAATCGTAGCGGGACAGGGATCCGTTAAACCTATGTAGGTGGCGCTACAGAGCCATTTTTCTGTTATCATGTATGGCGACTTTAAAATATCAAATTTTTCGCCAGACCCGATCTGCGTGTAAAGTTTGGTGAGTTTTCGTTCATGTTTAGTGCCTCAAAAATGTGGTTGTTTGCGGAAAAGAATAATAACAAAGAAGAAGAAGAAGAATAATAACTAGAGCTGCGAGCAGCTATAAAGGGCCCTCGCAACCCGGGCCACGTTGGGGTACTTGCACGTCGGGGTACTGGCACGTTGGGGTACTGTCAAATAGGACAAGACCATCTAAAATGTTTTTGACAAGCCTTGTGTGTGCAAAGTATAATCAAAACGCAAAATATGGTGTGCAATTCCCAAAATAAATTCAAAATGGTGGACTTCCTTTTAGGTTTAGCATACGGCTACAGAATACCTTTTGTAGGTCTTAAGCTAATAGGTATGCCTCCCAGTTTTCATAAATCTTGGTCAAGTCATCTTTAGTTGTGTATCGCTTGAATCATACAATTGGAAATGCTCCATAAAAATGCATAGAGGGCGCTATTGAGCACAACGTTGGGTTACTTGCACGTCAGGGTACTGGCACGTTGGGGTACTGTTACATGGAACAAGGACCATTTAAAATGTTATTTTTTTCCATGGCTTGTCTGTGCAAAGTTTAATGAGAAAGGCCAAAAATGATGTATAATTCCCAAAATAAAATCAAAATAGCGGACTTCCTCTTTGGTTTGGCAAATGGCTACATAATACTTTTTTGTAGGTCTAGCATAATCATACAATCGGAAATGCTTCATAAAAATGTCTAGAGGGCGCTATTTATTGCAAATTGCACAATAAATCTCTAAAAATTCATGTTCATGACAAGTCTGATGTGTTTGCAAAGTTTCATGAGTTTTCATGTGTATAAAAAAAAAAAAAAAAAGCAGCACTTGACAACTGTTACATGGAACAAGGACCATTTAAAATGTTAGTTTTTTCCATGCCTTGTCTGTGCAAAGTTTAATGAAAAAGGCCAAAAATGATGTATAATTCCCAAAATAAAATCAAAATAGCGGACTTCCTCTTTGGTTTGGCAAATGGCTACATAATACTTTTTTGTAGGTCTAGCATAATCATACAATCGGAAAGGCTTCATAAAAATGTCTAGAGGGCGCTATTTATTGCAAATTGCACAATAAATCTCTGAAAATTCATGTTCATGACGAGTCTGATGTGTTTGCAAAGTTTCATGAGTTTTCATGTGTATAAAAAAAAAAAGCAGCACTTGACAAACAATGCATTGCTATGGCAACAGCGTGTTACAAAATAAAAAACTTTCGATTACTTTGCATCTTAAACATCTTAAGATGAAACACACCAAGTTTGAAGACAGTCGGATAAATTTTGTAGGAGGGGTTCGTTAAAATATGACCCCTGAAAAAGGCCACAAAAAATGGCAACAAATCCCATCATAAATCAAAATGGCAGACTTCCTGTTTGGTTTAGCACATGGTTCCAAGAGACTTTTTTGTACATCGTGGGCTCTTATGTATGCCTGCAAATTATCATAGCGCTAGGTGAAACGTACAACCGGGAATGCTTCGTTAAAGAGGAATTTTTTAGCTCAAAATGTGATGCCCGGCCCCTGGGGGACTTCCTGTTGCGTTTAGCACATGGCACCAAGAGACATTTTTGTACATCCTGGGCTGTTACATATGTCTACAATTTTTCGTCGCTCTAGCTGCTTCGTACAACTGGGAATGCTTCATTAAGAAGGATTTTTTTCCTTTGCAAAAAGTGCATGCCACGATAACAGCGTGTGACGAAATAAAAAACTTTCAATAACTTTTCATTTTCAACATCTTAAGATGAATCACACCAAGTTTGAAGATGATCGGATAAACTCTGTAGGAGCAGTTTGTTAAAATATGACTCCTATGAAATGGCCAAAAAAAAATGGCAACACATTCCAAAGTAAATCAAAATGGCGGACGTCCTGTTAGGTTTAGCATATGGTTCAAAAAGAGTTTTTTGTACCTCGAGGGCTGTTATATACCTCTACAAATTTTGGTAACTCTAGGTGAAACGTACAGCCGGGTATGCTTTGTTAAAGAGGAGTTTTTTTTAGCTCAAAATGTGATGCCCGGCCCCTGGGGGACTTCCTGTTGGGTTTAGCACAGGGCACCAAGAGACTTTTTTGTACATCTTGGGCTGTTACATATGTCTACAAATTTTCGTAGCTCTAGCTGCTTCGTACAACTGGCAATGCTTCTTTAAGGATACTTTTTTTCCTTTGCAAACAGTGCATGCCATGACAACAGCGTGCGACGAAATACAAAGCTTTCAATAACTTTTCATCTTCAACATCTTAAGATGAATCACACCAAGTTTGAAGATGATCGGATAAACACTGTAGGAGGAGTTCGTTAAAATAAGACCCCAATGAAATGGCCAAAAAAATGGCAACACGTTCCAAAATAAATCAAAATGGTGGACTTCCTGTTAGGTTTAGCATATGGTTCAAAAAGAGTTTTTTGTAGGTCATAGTCTGTTACATATGTGTACCAATTTTCGTAGCTCTAGATTAAACGTACAACCGGCAATGCCTCGTGAAGTAAGAATTTTTAAACTCTAAATTTGATGCGCCGCCGCTGTCATATAGTATATCAAAAACTTTTCATTTTTCACAATGATGTTGTCCCAGGTGTTGAGATGGTACATCCCAAGTTTGAAGTCAATCGGGTTAACCGTGTAGGAGAAGCGGGCAAAAGTATGACCCCTGTAAATATGCAAAACTGGGCCAAAATTGGACATTTAAATACTCATACCTCACTTTCTGTCTATTTTAGGGTACACACTTCAAAGAGGTTTTTGTTCATTGGGATGTGCTACAGGTGCCACACAATTTTCATAGCCGTCGGACAATCGTAGCAGGACAGGGATCCGTTTAACCTATGTAGGGGGCGCTAAGGAGCCATTTTTCTGTTATCATGTATGGCGACTTTAAAATATCAAATTTTTCGCCAGGCCTGATGTGCGTGTAAAGTTTGGTGAGTTTTCGGTCACGTTTAGTGTCTCAAAAATGCGATTGTTTGCGGAGAAGAATAATAATAAGAATAACTAGAGCTGCGAGCAGCTATAAAGGGCCCTCGCAACCCGGGCCACGTTGGGGTATTTGCACGTCGGGGTACTGGCATGTTGGGGTACTGTCAAATAGGAAACCATCTAAATTGTAAACGTTTTTGCCATGCTTTGTGTTTTTTAAGTTTCATGGAAAGGCCAAAAACGATGCACAATTAACAAAATAAAATCAAAATGGATTGGCACATGGCTATATAGAATACTTTTAGAATATATTCGGCATGCCTGCCAATATTCACACATCTAGCTGAATCATATAATCGGAAAGACTTCATAAAAATGTCTAGAGGGCGCTATTGAGCCATTTATTACAAACAGTGTTGCCACAGTTACCTTGAAAAAGTAACTTAGTTACTTTACTGATTACTTGGTTTTAAAAGTAACTAAATTGCGTTACTGATTACTTGATTTTAAAAGTAACTAAGTTAGATTAAAAGTTACTTTTTTAGTTACTTTCAGCAGCTGCCGATAACACCATCTCAACATAAAAATAATGCAGTAGAAACGGAGTTCCAAATACTTTATTGAAAGTGCATTTTTAACATGAAAATAAAGGTTGTTTTTTTTATGAAAAACAAAATAGGCAGTCTCTCTTGACTTCTTGTAACGTAAATACTTTTTATAAAACAAAAAATAAAAATCTATCCAGGTTGAAAATGAAAATCCCCTAAATTCCTCTATTGTTTGTTTGTTCCGCTATTCCAGTGTGTACACATGTATCAGTTTAAATATTTATTAGTAGTTATTGACAGTTATAATTGTTTTTTGGTTTGTTTGTTTTTTCTCTTCAAAATAAGGATCAGGAAAACAAAAGGTTGATAATTTAATGTTAAATATAAATATTTAACCTTTAGACAGACACCAACACAATTAAACAGAATATTTGCACATTGTGAAGTATTTCAGAAACATAAATTTAAGACATGAAATAAACCTACCGTCCAGCCAAAAGAAATATGAAGCCACCTTATGGAACAATAAATCCATCAAACACATTTTAACCACTTAATATATGCAAAAATATTTCCAAAAGTTCATTTCCCTTTTTAATCAACAATTTTTGTATTTAACAATTGTTTTTTCTTTTGTCATCACTTTCATTTTTGGTTAATGTATGACATCTTTTTTTGTTTTTTTAATCTGAGACACGATGATGACCACAGAATCACTACTGTTTATATTTTGTTTTTTGGGCTGTCGTAATCGCGGGCACGTCTCAGTTCTCCTATCTGCTGCTCATGCTAGTTGTAGACATTGACAGGGAGCCACAAACTGAGAAATGAGATACTTGCAGTGTGCTTTTATAGCTGGTGTGTTGGCTGTGGGACATACCTGTGTCGTTTGAATCCATGCATTGGATCGTCACGGGAGTTATTCTTTTTGGCTTGCGCGCAGTACCAACGCCGGCCCGGGACATACAAGTGCACCGAGAGGACTCGATAGCCATGGGAAATACCGAGATGTACGGCACCGGCTTCTGCTAACTGTCTACATTTGTATGTTGTCACTCGTTGCGCGCGCGCGCGCCGTGTCGCGAGCACGGAAACACGGAAGTAGCTTGAATGGTGATGCTACTGAAATGTAAACAAAACAAGTAGAGCACGGCGCAGAACTCTTGCTATTGTTATGAAAACCATAAAGCCTCACTCGCAACCGATACGGTCGTTTAGCTCCCCTTGACGAACGATGGTTCGGTCGAATCGTTTTTTTGTTCCACCCCTACTGAAAATGTAACTTGTCTGACGTCACTCCCCCTGGCGAGAGGGCGGAGACGACCTCATCCCATAATGCTTCACGGACCAGTTGAGGATGGAAATAAATTATTTTTTTTTACCACTTTTATGGTCCATAATGCACACTTTTTTTGTTGTGTTGTGTGCCTGTTGGTTAATAAAACTAGTAGTAAAAGTATCATCACTTTTGTTTTGAATGTGCAAACCATTCATGACCAGACCATGGCTGAATTCAGTGTGGTGATCAATGACTTCTGCCTCATCTTCGTAGTTAGCAGTAGTTGTTTGTGACTGTTACAACAGTGAGATAGTTTGCCTTCTTCATGAAAATGTGGAGTAACGCATTGATTCTCTGGACAGTAACTTTAATCAGACTACTTTGTAGAATAAAGTAACGCGTTAGACTATTAGTTACTTTAGAAAGCAACTTTTTTGAGTAACGCGTTACTAAGTAACGCGTTACCGGCAACACTGATTACAAATTGCACAACAAATCTCTAAATTAAATATTCATGTTCCAGACAGGTCTGGTGTGTGTGCAAAGTTTTGTGAGTTTTCACCCATATTTAGACTCTCAAAAAAGCATTTTTCTTCACAAACAATGCATGGCTACAGCAAAGGCGTGTGACAAAATAAAAAAATTCAATAACTTTTCATCTTAAATATCTTAAGATGAAACACGCCAAAGAATGAAGACGATCTGATAAGTTCTGTTGAAAATATGACCCCTATAAAAGGCCCCAAAAAATGGCTACAAATACCAAAGTAAATCAAAATGGCAGACTTCCTTTTTGATTCAGCATATGGCTTTAGAAACCTTTTTGTAAGTCTTAGGCTGATAGGTATCCCAATTTTTACAAATCTAGCTGAATCATAAAACACAAAACATTTGCAAAAGCTTCATAAAAATGTCTAGAGGGCGCTATTGAACCATTTATTGCAAATTGAATAAGAAATCTCTAAAATATTCATGCTGATGACAAGCCTGATGTGTGTGTAAAGTTTCATGAGTTTTTGCACATGTTTAGACCAAAAAAAAAAAGTAGCATTTTACTTGGTAAACAATGCATCGCCATGACAACGGCGTGCGACAAAATAAATAACTTTCGATAACTTTGCATCTTAAACATCTTAAGATGAAGCACACCAAGTTTAATAAAGACAGTCGGATAAATTTTGTAGGAGGAGTTCGTGAAAATATGACCCCTAAAAAAGGCCACAAAAAATGGCTACAAATCCCAACGTAAATCAAAATGGTGGACTTCCTGATTGGTTTAGCATATGGCTCCAAGAGACTTTTTTGTACATCCTGAGCTCTTATGTTTGCCTGCAAATTATCATAGCTTTAGGTGAAACGTACAACCGGGAATGCTTTGTCTGTTTAATCAAAACGCAAAATATGGTGTGCAATTCCCATGCATTGCTATGGCAACAGCGTGTGACAAAATAAAAAACTTTCGATTACTTTGCATCTTAAACATCTTAAGATGAAACATACCAAGTTTGAAGACAGTCGGATAAATTTTGTAGGAGGGGTTCGTTAAAATATGACCCCTGAAAAAGGCCACAAAAAATGGCAACAAATCCCATCATAAATCAAAATGGCGGACTTCCTGTTTGGTTTAGCACATGGTTCCAAGAGACTTTTTTGTACATCGTGGGCTCTTATGTATGCCTGCAAATTATCATAGCGCTAGGTGAAACGTACAACCGGGAATGCTTCGTTAAAGAGGTTTGAAGAAGTTTGAAGATGATCTGATAAACTCTGTAGGAGGAGTTTGTTAAAATATGACCCCTATGAAATGGCCAAAAAAAATGGCAACACATTCCAAAGTAAATCAAAATGGAGGACGTCCTGTTAGGTTTAGCATATGGTTCAAAAAGAGTTTTTTGTACCTCGAGGGCTGTTATATACCTCTACAAATTTTGGTAACTCTATGTGAAACGTACAGCCGGGTATGCTTTGTTAAAGAGGAGTTTTTTAGCTCAAAATGTGATGCCCGGCCCCTGGGGGACTTCCTGTTGCGTTTAGCACATGGCACCAAGAGACATTTTTGTACATCCTGGGCTGTTACATATGTCTACAATTTTTCGTCGCTCTAGCTGCTTCCTACAACTGGGAATTCTTCATTAAGAAGGATTTTTTTCCTTTGCAAAAAGTGCATGCCACGATAACAGCGTGTGACGAAATAAAAAACTTTCAATAACTTTTCATTTTCAACATCTTAAGATGAATCACACCAAGTTTGAAGATGATCGGATAAACTCTGTAGGAGGAGTTTGTTAAAATATGACCCCTATGAAATGGCCAAAAAAAATGGCAACACATTCCAAAGTAAATCAAAATGGCGGACTTCCTGTTAGGTTTAGCATATGGTTCAAAAAGAGTTTTTTGTACCTCGAGGGCTGTTATATACCTCTACAAATTTTGGTAACTCTAGGTGAAACGTACAGCCGGGTATGCTTTGTTAAAGAGGAGTTTTTTTTAGCTCAAAATGTGATGCCCGGCCCCTGGGGGACTTCCTGTTGGGTTTAGCACAGGGCACCAAGAGACTTTTTTGTACATCTTGGGCTGTTACATATGTCTACAAATTTTCGTAGCTCTAGCTGCTTCGTACAACTGGCAATGCTTCTTTAAGGATATTTTTTTTCCTTTGCAAACAGTGCATGCCATGACAACAGCGTGCGACGAAATACAAAGCTTTCAATAACTTTTCATCTTCAACATCTTAAGATGAATCACACCAAGTTTGAAGATGATCGGATAAACACTGTAGGAGGAGTTCGTTCAAATAAGACCCCAATGAAATGGCCAAAAAAATGGCAACACGTTCCAAAATAAATCAAAATGGTGGACTTCCTGTTAGGTTTAGCATATGGTTCAAAAAGAGTTTTTTGTAGGTCATAGTCTGTTACATATGTGTACCAATTTTCGTAGCTCTAGATTAAACGTACAACCGGCAATGCCTCGTGAAGTAAGAATTTTTAAACTCTAAATTTGATGCGCCGCCGCCATCATATAGTATATCAAAAACTTTTCATTTTTCACAATGATGTTGTCCCAGGTGTTGAGATGGTACATCCCAAGTTTGAAGTCAATCGGGTTAACCGTGTAGGAGAAGCGGGCAAAAGCATGACCCCTGTAAATGTGCAAAAATTGGACATTTAAATACTCATACCGCACTTTCTGTCTATTTTAGGGTACACACTTCAAAGAGGTTTTTGTTCATTGGGATGTGCTACAGGTGCCACACAATTTTCATAGCCGTCGGACAATCGTAGCGGGACAGGGATCCGTTTAACCTATGTAGGGGGCGCTAAGGAGCCATTTTTCTGTTATCATGTATGGCGACTTTAAAATATCAAATTTTTCGCCAGGCCTGATGTGCGTGTAAAGTTTGGTGAGTTTTCGTTCACGTTTAGTGTCTCAAAAATGCGATTGTTTGCGGAGAAGAAAAAGAAGAATAACTAGAGCTGCGAGCAGCTATAAAGGGCCCTCGCAACCCGGACCACGTTGGGGTACTTGCACGTCGGGGTACTGGCACGTTGGGGTACTGTCAAATAGGACAAGGACCATCTAAAATGTTTTTGACAAGCCTTGTATGTGCAAAGTTTAATCAAAACGCAAAATATGGTGTGCAATTCCCAAAATAAATTCAAAATGGCGGACTTCCTTTTAGGTTTAGCATACGGCTACAGAATACTTTTTGTAGGTCTTAAGCTAATAGGTATGCCTCCCAGTTTTCACAAATCTAGGTCAAGTCATCTTTAGTTGTGTATCGCTTGAATCATACAATTGGAAATGCTCCATAAAAATGCATAGAGGGCGCTATTGAGCACAACGTTGGGTTACTTGCACGTCAGGGTACTGGCACGTTGGGGTACTGTTACATGGAACAAGGACCATTTAAAATGTTAGTTTTTTCCATGCCTTGTCTGTGCAAAGTTTAATGAAAGAGGCCAAAAATGATGTATAATTCCCAAAATAAAATCAAAATAGCGGACTTCCTCTTTGGTTTGGCAAATGGCTACATAATACTTTTTTGTAGGTATTAGGCTGATAGGGGTCTGTCCTAATTTTCACAAATCTAGCAGAATCATACAATCGGAAATACTTCATAAAAATGTCTAGAGGGTGCTATTTATTGCAAATTGCACAATAAATCTCTAAAAATTCATGTTCATGACAAGTCTGATGTGTTTGCAAAGTTTCATAAGTTTTCACACATGTATAGATAAAAAAACAAAGCAGCACTTCACTTGGCAAACTGCATCGCTATAGCAGCAGCGTGCGACAAAATAAAAAACTTTTGATAACTTTGCATCTTAAACATCTTAAGATGAAACACACCAAGTTTGAAGACGGTCGGATGAACTTTGTACAAGGAGTTCGTTAAAATATGACAACTGAAAAAGGCCACAAAAAATGGCAACAAATCCCATCGTAAATCAAAATGGCAGACTTCCTGTTTGGTTTATCACATGGTTCCAAGAGACTTTTTTGTACATCGTGGGCTCTTATGTATGCCTGCAAATTATCATCGCGCTAGGTGAAACGTACAACCGGGAATGCTTCGTTAAAGAGGAGTTTTCTAGCTCAAAATGTGATGCCCGGCCCCTGGGGGACTTCCTGTTGGGTTTAGCACATGGCACCAAGAGACTTTTTTGTACACTGTGGGCTGTTACATATGTCTACAATTTTTTGTAGCTCTAGCTACTTCGTACAACTGGGAATGCTTCATTAAGAGGGATTTTTTTCCTTTGCAAAAAGTGCATGCCACGACAACAGCGTGCGACGAAATAAAGAGCTTTCAATAACTTTTCATCCTCAACATCTTAAGATGAGTCACACCAAGTTTGAAGATGATCGGATAAACTCTGTAGGAGGAGTTCGTTAAAATATGACCCCTATGAAATGGCCCAAAAAATGGCAACACATTCCAAAGTAAATAAAAATGGCGGACATCCTGTTAGGTTTAGCATATGGTTCAAAAAGAGTTTTTTGTACCTCGAGGGCTGTTATATACCTCTACAAATTTTGGTAACTCTAGGTGAAACGTACAGCCGGGTATGCTTTGTTAAAGAGGAGTTTTTTAGCTTAAAATGTGATGCCCGGCCCCTGGGGGACTTCCTGTTGGGTTTAGCACAGGGCACCAAGAGACTTTTTTGTACATCTTGGGCTGTTACATATGTCTACAAATTTTCGTAGCTCTAGCTGCTTCGTACAACTGGCAATGCTTCTTTAAGGATATTTTTTTTCCTTTGCAAACAGTGCATGCCATGACAACAGCGTGCGACGAAATACAAAGCTTTCAATAACTTTTCATCTTCAACATCTTAAGATGAATCACACCAAGTTTGAAGATGATCGGATAAACACTGTAGGAGGAGTTCGTTAAAATAAGACCCCAATGAAATGGCCAAAAAAATGGCAACACGTTCCAAAATAAATCAAAATGGCGGACTTCCTGTGAGGTTTAGCATATGGTTCAAAAAGAGTTTTTTGTAGGTCATAGCCTGTTACATATGTGTACAAATTTTCGTAGCTCTAGATTAAACGTACAACCGGCAATGCTTCATGAAGTAAGAATTTTTAAACTCTAAATTTGATGCGTCGCCGACGTCATATAGTATATCAAAAACTTTAGATTTTTTACAATGATGTTGTCCCAGGTGTTGAGATGGTCCATCCCAAGTTTGAAGTTAATCGGGTTAACCGTGTAGGAGAAGCGGGCAAAAGTATGACCCCTGTAAATGTGCAAAACTGGGCCAAAATTGGACAGTCAGATGATCATACCTCACTTTCTGTCTATTTTAGGGTACACACATCAAAGAGGTTTTTGTTCATCTGGATGTGCTACGGGTGCCACACAATTTTCGTCGCCATAGGACAATCGTAGCGGGACAGGGATCCGTTTAACCTATGTAGGTGGCGCTATGGAGCCATTTTTCTGTTATCATGTATGGCGACTTTAAAATATCAAATTTTTCGCCAGGCCTGATGTGCGTGTAAAGTTTGGTGAGTTTTCGTTCACGTTTAGCGTCTCAAAAATGCGATTGTTTGCGGAGAAGAATAATAATAAGAATAATAATAAGAAGAATTCCTACAAAAACAATAGGGCCTCGCAGCGGCACCGCCGCCGCCGCTGCTCGGGCCCTAATAAGAATTCCTTCAGGAACAATAGGGACCTCGCAGCGGTCGCTGCTCGGGCCCTAATAATAATAATAATAATAATAATTTTTACAAAAACAATAGGGACCTCGCAGCGGTCGCTGCTCGGGCCCTAATAATAATAAGAAGAATTCCTACAAAAACAATAGGGCCTCGCAGCGGCACCGCCGCCGCCGCTGCTCGGGCCCTAACTAGAGCTGCGAGCAGCTATAAAGGGCCCTCGCAACCCGTGCCACGTTGGGGTATTTGCACGTCGGGGTACTGGCACGTTAGGGTACTGTTTCATAAGAAACCGTCTAAATTGTAAATGTTTTGCCATGCTTTTTGTGTTTGTTCACATTGCTATGGAATGCTTTGTCGAGGTATTCGGCTGATAGGTATGCCTCCCAATATTCACACATCTAGCTGAATCATATAAAAAAAAAAATTCTTTGCAAACAATGCATCGCTACAGCAAAGGCGTGCCACGTTGGGGTACTTGCACGTCGGGGTACTGGCACGTTGGGGTACTGTCAAATAGGACAAGGACCATCTAAAATGTTTTTGACAAGCCTTGTGTGTGCAAAGTTTAATCAAAACGCAAAATATGGTGCGCAATTCCCAAAATAAATTCAAAATGGCGGACTTCCTTTTAGGTTTAGCATACGGCTACAGAATACTTTTTGTAGGTCTTAAGCTAATAGGTATGCCTCCCAGTTTTCACAAATCTAGGTCAAGTCATCTTTAGTTGTGTATCGCTTGAATCATACAATTGGAAATGCTCCATAAAAATGCATAGAGGGCGCTATTGAGCACAACGTTGGGTTACTTGCACGTCAGGGTACTGGCACGTTGGGGTACTGTTACATGGAACAAGGACCATTTAAAATGTTAGTTTTTTCCATGCCTTGTCTGTGCAAAGTTTAATGAAGGAGGCCAAAAATTATGTATAATTCCCAAAATAAAATCAAAATAGCGGACTTCCTCTTTGGTTTGGCAAATGGCTACATAATACTTTTTTGTAGGTCTAGCATAATCATACAATCGGAAATGCTTCATAAAAATGTCTAGAGGGCGCTATTTATTGCAAATTGCACAATAAATCTCTGAAAATTCATGTTCATGACAAGTCTGATGTGTTTGCAAAGTTTCATGAGTTTTCATGTGTATAAAAAAAAAAAAAGCAGCACTTGACAACTGTTACATGGAACAAGGACCATTTAAAATGTTAGTTTTTTCCATGCCTTGTCTGTGCAAAGTTGAATGAAAAAGGCCAAAAATGATGTATAATTCCCAAAATAAAATCAAAATAGCGGACTTCCTCTTTGGTTTGGCAAATGGCTACATAATACTTTTTTGTAGGTGTAGCATAATCATACAATCGGAAATGCTTCATAAAAAGGTCTAGAGGGCGCTATTTATTGCAAATTGCACAATAAATCTCTGAAAATTCATGTTCATGACAAGTCTGATGTGTTTGCAAAGTTCCATGAGTTTTCATGTGTATAAAAAAAAAAAAGCAGCACTTGACAAACAATGCATTGCTATGGCAACAGCGTGTTACAAAATAAAAAACTTTCTATTACTTTGCATCTTAAACATCTTAAGATGAAACACACCAAGTTTGAAGACAGTCGGATAAATTTTGTAGGAGGGGTTCGTTAAAATATGACCCCTGAAAGTTTTTCCTTGCCCGGTTGGAGGGTTAGATCAGGGGATGTCGCAACTTGTTTGTGGTTAAGTGCTACAGAAGTAAATGTGTCTTAACAACCTCATGATTGAATGTGTTTTCAATTCTCTAGGATGTGATTGGATTGTATCAATTAAATGTTCTTATAACTGATTCAGTGAGTAGTAAAAATAGTGTGTCAAGTATAATGACATGAAATATAAGGAATACAAAAAACAAAACAAGAACCCTCTAAATTACACATTTTGTTCCAGGCTTTATGTGCGTGCATAGTTTGAGTATACACCTAGGTTTAGGCCAGGAGTGTTCAAACCTTTTGCAAAGAGGGCCGGGTATGGTAAGGTGAAAATGTGTGGGGCCTAATCAACCATTTAGTTTAGCCTGACATAATTTTTTACATGCATATGTAAATATATATATGTGGACAAATGTGTACATATGTCTACAAATTTTTGTAGCTCGAGCTGCTTCGTCCAACTGGGAACGCTGCATTAAGAAGGATTTTTTTTCCTTTGCCAACAGTGCATGCCACGACAACAGCGTGCGACGAAATAAAAAGCTTTCAATAACTTTTCATCGTCAACATCTTAAGATGAATCACACCAAGTTTGAAGATGATCGGATAAACTCTGTAGGAGGAGTTCGTTAAAATAAGACCCCTATGAAATGGCCAAAAAAATGGCAACATGTTCCAAAGTAAATCAAAATGGCAGACTTCCTGTTAGGTTTAGCATATGGTTCAAAAAGAGTTTTTTGTACCTCGAGGGCTGTTACATATGTCTTCAAATTTTGGTCACTCTAGGTGAAACGTACAGCCGGAAATGCTTCATTAAGTAAAAATTTTGAAATGCAAAATTTGATGCCCTGCCTCTGGCGGACTTCCTGTTAGGTTTAGCATATGGCACCAACATGCTTTTTTTGTAGATCATAGTCTGTTACATATGTGTACCAATTTTCGTAGCTCTAGATTAAACGTATAACCGGCAATACTTCAGATGAAACATGCCAAAGAATGAAGACAATCTGATAAGTTTTGTAGAAAATATGAGGCCTATAAAAGGCCCCCAAAAAATGGCTACAAATAGCAAAGTAAATCAAAATGCCGGACTTCCTGTTTGGCTTAGCATATGGTTCTAAAAGACTTTTTTGTACATCGTGGGCTCTTATGTATGCCCCCGAATTATCATAGCGCTAGGTGAAAGGTACAACCGGGAATGCTTCGTTAAAGAGGAGTTTTTTAGCTCAAAAAGTGATGCCCGGCCCTTGCGGGACTTCCTGTTGGGTTTAGCACAAAGCAGCAAGAGACTTTTTTGTACATCGTGGGCTGTTACATATGTCTACAAATTTTCGTAGCTCTAGCTGCTTCGTACAACTGAGAATTCTTCATTAAGAAGAATTTTTTTCCTTTGCAAACAAGTGCATGCCACGACAACAGCGTGCAGCGAAATAAAAAGCTTTCAATAACTTTTCATCTTCAACATCTTAAGATGAATCACACCAAGTTTGAAGATGATCGGATAAACTCTGTAAGAGGAGTTCGTTAAAATAGGACCCCTATGAAATGGCCAAAAAAATGGGAACACGTTCCAAAGTAAATCAAAATGGTGGACTTTCTGTTAGGTTTAGCATATGGTTCAAAAAGAGTTTTTTGTACCTTGAGGGCTGTTACATATGTCTTTAAATTTTGGTAACTCTAGGTGAAACGTACAGCCGGGAATGCTTCATTAAGTAAGAATTTTGAAACTCAAAATTTGATGCCCCGCCTCTGGCGGACTTCCTGTTGGGTTTAGCATATGGCACCAACAGACTTTTTTGTAGGTCATAGTCTGTTACATATGTGTACCAATTTTCGTAGCTCTAGGTTAAACATACAACCGGCAATACTACGTTTAGTAAGAGTTTTGAAACTCTAAATTTGATGCCCCACCGCCGTCATATAGTATGTCGAAAACTTTAGATTTTTTACCATGGTGTTGTCCCAGGTCTTGAGATGGTACATCCCAAGTTTGAAGTCAATTGGATTAACCGTGTAGGAGAAGCAGGCAAAAGTATGACCCCTGTAAATGTGCAAAAATTGGCCAAAATTGGACATTTAAATACTCATATCTCACTTCCTGTCTATTTTAGGGTACACACATCAAAGAGGTTTTTGTTCATCTGGATGTGCTACAGGTGCCACACAATTTTCATAGCCGTCGGACAATCGTAGCGGGTCAGGGATCTGTTTAACCTATGTAGGTGGCGCTATGGAGCCATTTTTCTGTTATCACCTATGGCGACTTTGAAATATCAAATTTTTCGCCAGGCCTGACGTGTGTGTAAAGTTTGGTGAGTTTTCGTTCACGTTTAGTGTCTCAAAAATGTGATTGTTTGCGGAAAAGAATAATAACAAATAAAAAGAAGAAGAACTAGAGCTGCGAGCAGCTATAAAGGGCCCTCGCAACCCGGGCCACGTTGGGGTATTTGCACGTCGGGGTACTGGCATGTTGGGGTACTGTCAAATAGGAAACCATCTAAATTGTAAACGTTTTTGCCATGCTTTGTGTTTTTAAAGTTTCATGGAAAGGCCAAAAACGATGCACAATTAACAAAATAAAATCAAAATGGATTGGCACATGGCTATATAGAATACTTTTTGAATATATTCGGCATGCCTGCCAATATTCACACATCTAGCTGAATCATATAATCGGAAAGACTTCATAAAAATGTCTAGAGGGCGCTATTGAGCCATTTATTACAAATAGCACAACAAATCTCTAAATAAAATATTCATGTTCTAGACAGGTCTGGTGCGTGTGCAAAGTTTTGTGAGTTTTCACCCATATTTAGACTCTCAAAAAAGCATTTTTCTTCACAAACAATGCATGGCTACAGCAAAGGCGTGTGACAAAATAAAAAAATTCAATAACTTTTCATCTTAAATATCTTAAGATGAAACACGCCAAAGAATGAAGACGATCTTATAAGTTCTGTTGAAAATATGACCCCTATAAAAGGCCCCAAAAAATGGCTACAAATACCAAAGTAAATCAAAATGGCAAACTTCCTTTTTGATTCAGCATATGGCTTTAGAAACCTTTTTGTAAGTCTTAGGCTGATAGGTATCCCAATTTTTACAAATCTAGCTGAATCATAAAACACAAAACATTTGCAAAAGCTTCATAAAAATGTCTAGAGGGCGCTATTGAACCATTTATTGCAAATTGAATAAGAAATCTCTAAAATATTCATGCTGATGACAAGCCTGATGTGTGTGTAAAGTTTCATGAGTTTTTGCACATGTTTAGACCAAAAAAAAAAGTAACATTTTACTTGGCAAACAATGCATCGCCATGACAACGGCGTGCGACAAAATAAATAACTTTCGATAACTTTGCATCTTAAACATCTTAAGATGAAGCACACCAAGTTTAAAGACAGTCGGATAAATTTTGTAGGAGGAGTTCGTTAAAATATGACCCCTAAAAAAGGCCACAAAAAATGGCTACAAATCCCAACGTAAATCAAAATGGTGGACTTCCTGATTGGTTTAGCATATTGCTCCAAGAGACTTTTTTTGTACATCCTGAGCTCTTATGTTTGCCTGCAAATTATCATAGCTTTAGGTGTTTAATCAAAACGCAAAATATGGTGTGCAATTCCCATGCATTGCTATGGCAACAGCGTGTGACAAAATAAAAAACTTTCGATTACTTTGCATCTTAAACATCTTAAGATGAAACATACCAAGTTTGAAGACAGTCGGATAAATTTTGTAGGAGGGGTTCGTTAAAATATGACCCCTGAAAAAGGCCACAAAAAATGGCAACAAATCCCATCATAAATCAAAATGGCGGACTTCCTGTTTGGTTTAGCCCATGGTTCCAAGAGACTTTTTTGTACATCGTGGGCTCTTATGTATGCCTGCAAATTATCATAGCGCTAGGTGAAACGTACAACCGGGAATGCTTAGTTAAAGAGGAGTTTTTTAGCTCAAAATGTGATGCCCGGCCCCTGGGGGACTTCCTGTTGCGTTTAGCACATGGCACCAAGAGACATTTTTGTAGATCCTGGGCTGTTACATATGTCTACAATTTTTCGTCACTCTAGCTGCTTCGTACAACTGGGAATGCTTCATTAAGAAGGATTTTTTTCCTTTGCAAAAAGTGCATGCCACGATAACAGCATGTGACGAAATAAAAAACTTTCAATAACTTTTCATTTTCAACATCTTAAGATGAATCACACCAAGTTTGAAGATGATCGGATAAACTCTGTAGGAGGAGTTTGTTAAAATATGACCCCTATGAAATGGCCAAAAAAAATGGCAACACATTCCAAAGTAAATCAAAATGGCGGACGTCCTGTTAGGTTTAGCATATGGTTCAAAAAGAGTTTTTTGTAAATCGAGGGCTGTTATATACCTCTACAAATTTTGGTAACTCTAGGTGAAACGTACAGCCGGGTATGCTTTGTTAAAGAGGAGTTTTTTTTAGCTCAAAATGTGATGCCCGGCCCCTGGGGGACTTCCTGTTGGGTTTAGCACAGGGCACCAGGAGACTTTTTTGTACATCTTGGGCTGTTACATATGTCTACAAATTTTCGTAGCTCTAGCTGCTTCGTACAACTGGCAATGCTTCTTTAAGGATATTTTTTTTCCTTTGCAAACAGTGCATGCCATGACAACAGCGTGCGACGAAATACAAAGCTTTCAATAACTTTTCATCTTCAACATCTTAAGATGAATCACACCAAGTTTGAAGATGATCGGATAAACACTGTAGGAGGAGTTCGTTAAAATAAGACTCCAATGAAATGGCCAAAAAAATGGCAACACGTTCCAAAATAAATCAAAATGGTGGACTTCCTGTTAGGTTTAGCATATGGTTCAAAAAGAGTTTTTTGTAGGTCATAGCCTGTTACATATGTGTACCAATTTTCGTAGCTCTAGATTAAACGTACAACCGGCAATGCCTCGTGAAGTAAGAATTTTTAAACTCTAAATTTGATGCGCCGCCGCCGTCATATAGTATATCAAAAACTTTTCATTTTTCACAATGATGTTGTCCCAGGTGTTGAGATGGTACATCCCAAGTTTGAAGTCAATCGGGTTAACCGTGTAGGAGAAGCGGGCAAAAGTATGACCCCTGTAAATGTGCAAAAATTGGCAAAAATTGGACATTTAAATACTCATACCTCACTTTCTGTCTATTTTAGGGTACACACTTCAAAGAGGTTTTTGTTCATTGGGATGTGCTACAGGTGCCACACAATTTTCATAGCCGTCGGACAATCGTAGCGGGACAGGGATCCGTTTAACCTATGTAGGGGGCGCTAAGGAGCCATTTTTCTGTTATCATGTATGGCGACTTTAAAATATCAAATTTTTCGCCAGGCCTGATGTGCGTGTAAAGTTTGGTGAGTTTTCGGTCACGTTTAGTGTCTCAAAAATGCGATTGTTTGCGGAGAAGAATAATAATAAGAATAATAATAAGAAGAAGAATTCCTACAAAAACAATAGGGCCTCGCAGCGGCACCGCCGCCGCCGCTGCTCGGGCCCTAATAAGAATTCCTTGAAAAACAATAGGGACCTCGCAGCGGTCGCTGCTCGGGCCCTAAAAACTAGAGCTGCGAGCAGCTATAAAGGGCCCTCGCAACCCGGGCCACGTTGGGGTATTTGCACGTCGGGGTACTGGCATGCTGGGGTACTGTCAAATAGGAAACCATCTAAATTTTAAACGTTTTTGCCATGCTTTGTGTTTGTAAAGTTTCATGGAAAGGCCAAAAATGATGCACAATTAACAAAATAAAATCAAAATGGATTGGCACATGGCTATATAGAATACTTTTTGAATATATTAGGCATGCCTGCCAATATTCACACATCTAGCTGAATCATATAATCGGAAAGACTTCATAAAAATGTCTAGAGGGCGCTATTGAAGCATTTATTGCAAATTTAATAAGAGATCTCTAAAATATTCATGCTTATGACAAGCCTGATGTGTGTGTAAAGTTTCATGAGTTTTTGCACATGTTTAGACCAAAACAAAAAGCAGCATTTTACTTGGCAAACAATGCATCGCCATGAAACGGTGTGGGACAAAATAAATAACTTTCGATAACTTTGTATCTTAAACATCTTAAGATGAAGCACACCAAGTTTGAAGACAGTCGGATAAATTTTGTAGGAGGAATTCGTTAAAATATGACCCCTAAAAAAGGCCACAAAAAATGGCTACAAATCCCAACGTAAATCAAAATGGCGGACTTCCTGTTTGTTTTGGAAGATGGTTCCAAGAGACTATTTTGTACATCGTGGGCTCTTATGTATGCCTCTAAATTATCATAGCGCTAGGTGAAACGTACAACCGGGAATGCTTCGTTAAAGAGGAGTTTTTTACCTCAAAATGTGATGACCGGCCCTTACGGGACTTCCTGTTGGGTTTAGCACATGGCACCAATAGACTTTTTTGTACATTGTGGGCTGTTAAATTTGTCTCCAAATTTTCGTAGCTCGAGCTGCTTCGTATAACTGTGAATGCTTCATTAAGAGGGAATTTTTTCCATTGCAAACTGTGCATGCCACGGCAATAGCGTGCGACGAAATAAAAAGCTTTCAATAACTTTTCATCTTCAACATTTTAAGATGAATCACACCAAGTTTGGAGATGATCGGATAAACTCTGTAGGAGGAGTTCGTTAAAATAAGACCCCTATGAAATGGCCCAAAAAATGGCAACACGTTCCAAAGTAAATCAAAATGGCGGACTTCCTGTTCGGTTTAGCATATGGTTCAAAAAGAGTTTTTTGTACCTTGAGGGCTGTTACATATGTCTTCAAATGTTGGTAACTCTAGGTGAAATGTACAGCCGGGAATGCTTCATTAAATAAGAATTTTGAAACACAAAATTTGATGCCTCGCCTCTGGCGGACTTCCTGTTAGGTTTAGCATATGGTTCAAAAAGAGTTTTTTGTAGATCATAGTCTGTTACATATGTGTACCAATTTTCGTGGCTCTCAATTAAACGTACCACGGCAATGCTTTGTTAAGTAAGAATTTTGAAACTGTAAATTTGATGCCCCGCCACCGTCATATAGTATGTCAAAAACTTTAGATTTTTTACCATGATGTTGTCCCAGGTGTTGAGATGGTACAGCCCAAGTTTGAAGTCAATCGGGTTAACCGTGTAGGAGAAGCGGGCAAAAGTATGACCCCTGTAAATGTGCAAAAATGGGCCAAAATTGGACATTCAAATACTCATACCTCACTTCCTGTCTATTTTAGGGTACACATATCAAAGAGGTTTTTGTTCATCTGGATGTGCTACAGGTGCCACACAATTTTCGTAGCCATAGGACAATCGTAGCGGGACAGGGATCCGTTAAACCTATGTAGGTGGCGCTACAGAGCCATTTTTCATGTATCATGTATGGCGACTTTAAAATATCAAATTTTTCGCCAGGCCCGATCTCCGTGTAAAGTTTGGTGAGTTTTCGTTCATGTTTAGTGCCTCAAAAATGTGGTTGTTTGCGGAAAAGAATAATAACAAAGAAAAAGAAGAAGAAGAATAATAACTAGAGCTGCGAGCAGCTATAAAGGGCCCTCGCAACCCGGGCCACGTTGGGGTACTTGCACGTCGGGGTACTGGCACGTTGGGGTACTGTCAAATAGGACAAGGACCATCTAAAAATGTTTTTGACAAGCCTTGTGTGTGCAAAGTTGAATCAAAACGCAAAATATGGTGTGCAATTCCCAAAATAAATTCAAAATGGTGGACTTCCTTTTAGGTTTAGCATACGGCTACAGAATACCTTTTGTAGGTCTTAAGCTAATAGGTATGCCTCCCAGTTTTCATAAATCTTGGTCAAGTCATCTTTAGTTGTGTATCGCTTGAATCATACAATTGGAAATGCTCCATAAAAATGCATAGAGGGCGCTATTGAGCACAACGTTGGGTTACTTGCACGTCAGGGTACTGGCACGTTGGGGTACTGGTACATGGAACAAGGACCATTTAAAATGTTAGTTTTTTCCATGCCTTGTCTGTGCAAAGTTTAATGAAAAAGGCCAAATATAATGTATAATTCCCAAAATAAAATCAAAATAGCGGACTTCCTCTTTGGTTTGGCAAATGGCTACATAATACTTTTTTGTAGGTCTAGCATAATCATACAATCGGAAATGCTTCATAAAAATGTCTAGAGGGCGCTATTTATTGCAAATTGCACAATAAATCTCTAAAAATTCATGTTCATGACAAGTCTGATGTGTTTGCAAAGTTTCATGACTTTTCATGTGTATAAAAAAAAAAAAAAGCAGCACTTGACAACTGTTACATGGAACAAGGACCATTTAAAATGTTAGTTTTTTCCATGCCTTGTCTGTGCAAAGTTTAATGAAAAAGGCCAAAAATGATGTATAATTCCCAAAATAAAATCAAAATAGCGGACTTCCTCTTTGGTTTGGCAAATGGCTACATAATACTTTTTTGTAGGTCTAGCATAATCATACAATCGGAAATGCTTCATAAAAATATCTAGAGGGCGCTATTTATTGCAAATTGCACAATAAATCTCTGAAAATTCATGTTCATGACAAGTCTGATGTGTTTGCAAAGTTTCATGAGTTTTCATGTGTATAAAAAAAAAAAAGCAGCACTTGACAAACAATGCATTGCTATGGCAACAGCGTGTTACAAAATAAACAACTTTCGATTACTTTGCATCTTAAACATCTTAAGATGAAACACACCAAGTTTGAAGACAGTCGGATACATTTTGTAGGAGGGGTTCGTTAAAATATGACCCCTGAAAAAGGCCACAAAAAATGGCAACAAATCCCATCATAAATCAAAATGTCAGACTTCCTGTTTGGTTTAGCACATGGTTCCAAGAGACTTTTTTGTACATCATGGGCTCTTATGTATGCCTGCAAATTATCATAGCGCTAGGTGAAACGTACAACCGGGAATGCTTCGTTAAAGAGGAGTTTTTTAGCTCAAAATGTGATGCCCGGCCCCTGGGGGACTTCCTGTAAGGTTAAGCACATGGCACCAAGAGACTTTTTTGTACATCCTGGACTTTTACATTTGTCTACAATTTTTCGTCGCTCTAGCTGCTTCGTACAACTGGGAATGCTTCATTAATAAGATTTTTTTTCCTTTGCAAAAAGTGCATGCCACGACAACAGCGTGTGACGAAATAAAAAACTTTCAATAACTTTTCATTTTCAACATCTTAAGATGAATCACACCAAGTTTGAAGATGATCGGATAAACTCTGTAGGAGGAGTTCGTTAAAATAAGACCCCTATGAAATGGCCCAAAAAAATGGCAACACATTCCAAAGTAAATCAAAATGGCGGACGTCCTGTTAGGTTTAGCATATGGTTCAAAAAGAGTTTTTTGTACCTCGAGGGCTGTTATATACCTCTACAAATTTTGGTAACTCTATGTGAAACGTACAGCCGGGTATGCTTTGTTAAAGAGGATTTTTTTAGCTCAAAATGTGATGCCCGGCCCCTGGGGGACTTCCTGTTGGGTTTAGCACAGGGCACCAAGAGACTTTTTTGTACATCTTGGGCTGTTACATATGTCTACAAATTTTCGTAGCTCTAGCTGCTTCGTACAAATGGGAATGCTTCTTTAAGGATATTTTTTTTTCCTTTAAAAACAGTGCATGCCATGACAACAGTGTGCGACGAAAAACAAAGCTTTCAATAACTTTTCATCTTCAACATCTTAAGATGAATCACACCAAGTTTGAAGATGATCGGATAAACACTGTAGGAGGAGTTCGTTAAAATAAGACCCCAATGAAATGGCCAAAAAAATGGCAACACGTTCCAAAATAAATCAAAATGGTGGACTTCCTGTTAGGTTTATCATATGGTTCAAAAAGAGTTTTTTGTAGGTCATAGCCTGTTACATATGTGTACCAATTTTCGTAGCTCTAGATTAAACGTATAACCGGCAATGCTTCGTGAAGTAAGAATTTTTAAACTCTAAATTTGATGCGCCGCCGCCGTCATATAGTATATCAAAAACTTTTCATTTTTCACAATGATGTTGTCCCAGGTGTTGAGATGGTACATCCCAAGTTTGAAGTCAATCGGGTTAACCGTGTAGGAGAAGCGGGCAAAAGTATGACCCCTGTAAATGTGCAAAAATTGGCAAAAATTGGACATTTAAATACTCATACCTCACTTTCTGTCTATTTTAGGGTACACACTTCAAAGAGGTTTTTGTTCATTGGGATGTGCTACAGGTGCCACACAATTTTCATAGCCGTCGGACAATCGTAGCGGGACAGGGATCCGTTTAACCTATGTAGGGGGCGCTAAGGAGCCATTTTTCTGTTATCATGTATGGCGACTTTAAAATATCAAATTTTTCGCCAGGCCTGATGTGCGTGTAAAGTTTGGTGAGTTTTCGTTCACGTTTAGTGTCTCAAAAATGCGATTGTTTGCGGAGAAGAAAAAGAAGAAGAACTAGAGCTGCGAGCAGCTATAAAGGGCCCTCGCAACCCGGACCACGTTGGGGTACTTGCACGTCGGGGTACTGGCACGTTGGGGTACTGTCAAATAGGACAAGGACCATCTAAAATGTTTTTGACAAGCCTTGTATGTGCAAAGTTTAATCAAAACGCAAAATATGGTGTGCAATTCCCAAAATAAATTCAAAATGGCGGACTTCCTTTTAGGTTTAGCATACGGCTACAGAATACTTTTTGTAGGTCTTAAGCTAATAGGTATGCCTCCCAGTTTTCACAAATCTAGGTCAAGTCATCTTTAGTTGTGTATCGCTTGAATCATACAATTGGAAATGCTCCATAAAAATGCATAGAGGGCGCTATTGAGCACAACGTTGGGTTACTTGCACGTCAGGGTACTGGCACGTTGGGGTACTGTTACATGGAACAAGGACCATTTAAAATGTTAGTTTTTTCCATGCCTTGTCTGTGCAAAGTTTAATGAAAGAGGCCAAAAATGATGTATAATTCCCAAAATAAAATCAAAATAGCGGACTTCCTCTTTGGTTTGGCAAATGGCTACATAATACTTTTTTGTAGGTATTAGGCTGATAGGGGTCTGTCCTAATTTTCACAAATCTAGCAGAATCATACAATCGGAAATACTTCATAAAAATGTCTAGAGGGCGCTATTTATTGCAAATTGCACAATAAATCTCTAAAAATTCATGTTCATGACAAGTCTGATGTGTTTGCAAAGTTTCATGAGTTTTCACACATGTATAGATAAAAAAACAAAGCAGCACTTTACTTGGCAAACAATGCATCGCTATAGCAGCAGCGTGCGACAAAATAAAAAACTTTCGATAACTTTGCCTCTTAAACATCTTAAGATGAAACACACCAAGTTTGAAGACGGTCGGATGAACTTTGTACGAGGAGTTCGTTAAAATATGACCCCTGAAAAAGGCCACAAAAAATGGCAACAAATCCCATCGTAAATCAAAATGGCAGACTTCCTGTTTGGTTTAGCACATGGTTCCAAGAGACTTTTTTGTACATCGTGGGCTCTTATGTATGCCTGCAAATTATCATCTCGCTAGGTGAAACGTACAACCGGGAATGCTTCGTTAAAGAGGAGTTTTCTAGCTCAAAATGTGATGCCCGGCCCCTGGGGGACTTCCTGTTGGATTTAGCACATGGCACCAAGAGACTTTTTTTGTACATTGTGGGCTGTTACATATGTCTACAAATTTTTGTAGCTCTAGCTACTTCGTACAACTGGGAATGCTTCATTAAGAAGGATTTTTTTCCTTTGCAAAAAGTGCATGCCACGACAACAGCGTGCGACGAAATAAAGAGCTTTCAATAACTTTTCATCCTCAACATCTTAAGATGAGTCACACCAAGTTTGAAGATGATCGGATAAACTCTGTAGGAGGAGTTCGTTCAAATATGACCCCGATGAAATGGCCCAAAAAATGGCAACACATTCCAAAGTAAATCAAAATGGCGGACGTCCTGTTAGGTTTAGTATATGGTTCAAAAAGAGTTTTTTGTACCTCGAGGGCTGTTATATACCTCTACAAATTTTGGTAACTCTAGGTGAAACGTACAGCCGGGTATGCTTTGTTAAAGAGGAGTTTTTTAGCTCAAAATGTGATGCCCGGCCCCTGGGGGACTTCCTGTTGGGTTTAGCACAGGGCACCAAGAGACTTTTTTGTACATCTTGGGCTGTTACATATGTCTACAAATTTTCGTAGCTCTCGCTGCTTCGTACAAATGGGAATGCTTCTTTAAGGATATTTTTTTTCCTTTGCAAACAGTGCATGCCATGACAACAGCGTGCGACGAAATACAAAGCTTTCAATAACTTTTCATCTTCAACATCTTAAGATGAATCACACCAAGTTTGAAGATGATCGGATAAACACTGTAGGAGGAGTTCGTTAAAATAAGGCCCCAATGAAATGGCCAAAAAAATGGCAACACGTTCCAAAATAAATCAAAATGGTGGACTTCCTGTGAGGTTTAGCATATGGTTCAAAAAGAGTTTTTTGTAGGTCATAGCCTGTTACATATGTGTACCAATTTTCGTAGCTCTAGATTAAACGTACAACCGGCAATGCTTCGTGAAGTAAGAATTTTTAAACTCTAAATTTCATGCGTCGCCGCCATCATATAGTATATCAAAAACTTTAGATTTTTTACAATGATGTTGTCCCAGGTGTTGAGATGGTCCATCCCAAGTTTGAAGTCAATCGGGTTAACCGTGTAGTAGAAGCGGGCAAAAGTATGACCCCTGTAAATGTGCAAAACTGGGCCAAAATTGGACATTCAGATGATCATACCTCACTTTCTGTCTATTTTAGGGTACACACATCAAAGAGGTTTTTGTTCATCTGGATGTGCTACGGGTGCCACACAATTTTCGTCGCCATAGGACAATCGTAGCGGGACAGGGATCCGTTTAACCTATGTAGGTGGCGCTATGGAGCCATTTTTCTGTTATCATGTATGGCGACTTTAAAATATCAAATTTTTCGCCAGGCCTGATGTGCGTGTAAAGTTTGGTGAGTTTTCGGTCACGTTTAGTGTCTCAAAAATGCGATTGTTTGCGGAGAAGAATAATAAGAATAAGAATAATAATAATAAGAAGAATTCCTACAAAAACAATAGGGCCTCGCAGCGGCACCGCCGCCGCCGCTGCTCGGGCCCTAACTAGAGCTGCGAGCAGCTATAAAGGGCCCTCGCAACCCGGACCACGTTGGGGTACTTGCACGTCGGGGTACTGGCACGTTGGGGTACTGTCAAATAGGACAAGGACCATCTAAAATGTTTTTGACAAGCCTTGTATGTGCAAAGTTTAATCAAAACGCAAAATATGGTGTGCAATTCCCAAAATAAATTCAAAATGGCGGACTTCCTTTTAGGTTTAGCATACGGCTACAGAATACTTTTTGTAGGTCTTAAGCTAATAGGTATGCCTCCCAGTTTTCACAAATCTAGGTCAAGTCATCTTTAGTTGTGTATCGCTTGAATCATACAATTGGAAATGCTCCATAAAAATGCATAGAGGGCGCTATTGAGCACAACGTTGGGTTACTTGCACGTCAGGGTACTGGCACGTTGGGGTACTGTTACATGGAACAAGGACCATTTAAAATGTTAGTTTTTTCCATGCCTTGTCTGTGCAAAGTTTAATGAAAGAGGCCAAAAATGATGTATAATTCCCAAAATAAAATCAAAATAGCGGACTTCCTCTTTGGTTTGGCAAATGGCTACATAAAACTTTTTTGTAGGTATTAGGCTGATAGGGGTCTGTCCTAATTTTCACAAATCTAGCAGAATCATACAATCGGAAATACTTCATAAAAATGTCTAGAGGGCGCTATTTATTGCAAATTGCACAATAAATCTCTAAAAATTCATGTTCATGACAAGTCTGATGTGTTTGCAAAGTTTCATAAGTTTTCACACATGTATAGATAAAAAAACAAAGCAGCACTTCACTTGGCAAACTGCATCGCTATAGCAGCAGCGTGCGACAAAATAAAAAACTTTTGATAACTTTGCATCTTAAACATCTTAAGATGAAACACACCAAGTTTGAAGACGGTCGGATGAACTTTGTACGAGGAGTTCGTTAAAATATGACAACTGAAAAAGGCCACAAAAAATGGCAACAAATCCCATCGTAAATCAAAATGGCAGACTTCCTGTTTGGTTTATCACATGGTTCCAAGAGACTTTTTTGTACATCGTGGGCTCTTATGTATGCCTGCAAATTATCATCGCGCTAGGTGAAACGTACAACCGGGAATGCTTCGTTAAAGAGGAGTTTTCTAGCTCAAAATGTGATGCCCGGCCCCTGGGGGACTTCCTGTTGGGTTTAGCACATGGCACCAAGAGACTTTTTTGTACACTGTGGGCTGTTACATATGTCTACAATTTTTTGTAGCTCTAGCTACTTCGTACAACTGGGAATGCTTCATTAAGAGGGATTTTTTTCCTTTGCAAAAAGTGCATGCCACGACAACAGCGTGCGACGAAATAAAGAGCTTTCAATAACTTTTCATCCTCAACATCTTAAGATGAGTCACACCAAGTTTGAAGATGATCGGATAAACTCTGTAGGAGGAGTTCGTTAAAATATGACCCCTATGAAATGGCCCAAAAAATGGCAACACATTCCAAAGTAAATAAAAATGGCGGACATCCTGTTAGGTTTAGCATATGGTTCAAAAAGAGTTTTTTGTACCTCGAGGGCTGTTATATACCTCTACAAATTTTGGTAACTCTAGGTGAAACGTACAGCCGGGTATGCTTTGTTAAAGAGGAGTTTTTTAGCTTAAAATGTGATGCCCGGCCCCTGGGGGACTTCCTGTTGGGTTTAGCACAGGGCACCAAGAGACTTTTTTGTACATCTTGGGCTGTTACATATGTCTACAAATTTTCGTAGCTCTAGCTGCTTCGTACAACTGGCAATGCTTCTTTAAGGATATTTTTTTTCCTTTGCAAACAGTGCATGCCATGACAACAGCGTGCGACGAAATACAAAGCTTTCAATAACTTTTCATCTTCAACATCTTAAGATGAATCACACCAAGTTTGAAGATGATCGGATAAACACTGTAGGAGGAGTTCGTTAAAATAAGACCCCAATGAAATGGCCAAAAAAATGGCAACACGTTCCAAAATAAATCAAAATGGCGGACTTCCTGTGAGGTTTAGCATATGGTTCAAAAAGAGTTTTTTGTAGGTCATAGCCTGTTACATATGTGTACAAATTTTCGTAGCTCTAGATTAAACGTACAACCGGCAATGCTTCATGAAGTAAGAATTTTTAAACTCTAAATTTGATGCGTCGCCGACGTCATATAGTATATCAAAAACTTTAGATTTTTTACAATGATGTTGTCCCAGGTGTTGAGATGGTCCATCCCAAGTTTGAAGTTAATCGGGTTAACCGTGTAGGAGAAGCGGGCAAAAGTATGGCCCCTGTAAATGTGCAAAACTGGGCCAAAATTGGACAGTCAGATGATCATACCTCACTTTCTGTCTATTTTAGGGTACACACATCAAAGAGGTTTTTGTTCATCTGGATGTGCTACGGGTGCCACACAATTTTCGTCGCCATAGGACAATCGTAGCGGGACAGGGATCCGTTTAACCTATGTAGGTGGCGCTATGGAGCCATTTTTCTGTTATCATGTATGGCGACTTTAAAATATCAAATTTTTCGCCAGGCCTGATGTGCGTGTAAAGTTTGGTGAGTTTTCGTTCACGTTTAGCGTCTCAAAAATGCGATTGTTTGCGGAGAAGAATAATAATAAGAATAATAATAATAAGAAGAATTCCTACAAAAACAATAGGGCCTCGCAGCGGCACCGCCGCCGCCGCTGCTCGGGCCCTAACTAGAGCTGCGAGCAGCTATAAAGGGCCCTCGCAACCCGGACCACGTTGGGGTACTTGCACGTCGGGGTACTGGCACGTTGGGGTACTGTCAAATAGGACAAGGACCATCTAAAATGTTTTTGACAAGCCTTGTATGTGCAAAGTTTAATCAAAACGCAAAATATGGTGTGCAATTCCCAAAATAAATTCAAAATGGCGGACTTCCTTTTAGGTTTAGCATACGGCTACAGAATACTTTTTGTAGGTCTTAAGCTAATAGGTATGCCTCCCAGTTTTCACAAATCTAGGTCAAGTCATCTTTAGTTGTGTATCGCTTGAATCATACAATTGGAAATGCTCCATAAAAATGCATAGAGGGCGCTATTGAGCACAACGTTGGGTTACTTGCACGTCAGGGTACTGGCACGTTGGGGTACTGTTACATGGAACAAGGACCATTTAAAATGTTAGTTTTTTCCATGCCTTGTCTGTGCAAAGTTTAATGAAAGAGGCCAAAAATGATGTATAATTCCCAAAATAAAATCAAAATAGCGGACTTCCTCTTTGGTTTGGCAAATGGCTACATAAAACTTTTTTGTAGGTATTAGGCTGATAGGGGTCTGTCCTAATTTTCACAAATCTAGCAGAATCATACAATCGGAAATACTTCATAAAAATGTCTAGAGGGCGCTATTTATTGCAAATTGCACAATAAATCTCTAAAAATTCATGTTCATGACAAGTCTGATGTGTTTGCAAAGTTTCATAAGTTTTCACACATGTATAGATAAAAAAACAAAGCAGCACTTCACTTGGCAAACTGCATCGCTATAGCAGCAGCGTGCGACAAAATAAAAAACTTTTGATAACTTTGCATCTTAAACATCTTAAGATGAAACACACCAAGTTTGAAGACGGTCGGATGAACTTTGTACGAGGAGTTCGTTAAAATATGACAACTGAAAAAGGCCACAAAAAATGGCAACAAATCCCATCGTAAATCAAAATGGCAGACTTCCTGTTTGGTTTATCACATGGTTCCAAGAGACTTTTTTGTACATCGTGGGCTCTTATGTATGCCTGCAAATTATCATCGCGCTAGGTGAAACGTACAACCGGGAATGCTTCGTTAAAGAGGAGTTTTCTAGCTCAAAATGTGATGCCCGGCCCCTGGGGGACTTCCTGTTGGGTTTAGCACATGGCACCAAGAGACTTTTTTGTACACTGTGGGCTGTTACATATGTCTACAATTTTTTGTAGCTCTAGCTACTTCGTACAACTGGGAATGCTTCATTAAGAGGGATTTTTTTCCTTTGCAAAAAGTGCATGCCACGACAACAGCGTGCGACGAAATAAAGAGCTTTCAATAACTTTTCATCCTCAACATCTTAAGATGAGTCACACCAAGTTTGAAGATGATCGGATAAACTCTGTAGGAGGAGTTCGTTAAAATATGACCCCTATGAAATGGCCCAAAAAATGGCAACACATTCCAAAGTAAATAAAAATGGCGGACATCCTGTTAGGTTTAGCATATGGTTCAAAAAGAGTTTTTTGTACCTCGAGGGCTGTTATATACCTCTACAAATTTTGGTAACTCTAGGTGAAACGTACAGCCGGGTATGCTTTGTTAAAGAGGAGTTTTTTAGCTTAAAATGTGATGCCCGGCCCCTGGGGGACTTCCTGTTGGGTTTAGCACAGGGCACCAAGAGACTTTTTTGTACATCTTGGGCTGTTACATATGTCTACAAATTTTCGTAGCTCTAGCTGCTTCGTACAACTGGCAATGCTTCTTTAAGGATATTTTTTTTCCTTTGCAAACAGTGCATGCCATGACAACAGCGTGCGACGAAATACAAAGCTTTCAATAACTTTTCATCTTCAACATCTTAAGATGAATCACACCAAGTTTGAAGATGATCGGATAAACACTGTAGGAGGAGTTCGTTAAAATAAGACCCCAATGAAATGGCCAAAAAAATGGCAACACGTTCCAAAATAAATCAAAATGGCGGACTTCCTGTGAGGTTTAGCATATGGTTCAAAAAGAGTTTTTTGTAGGTCATAGCCTGTTACATATGTGTACAAATTTTCGTAGCTCTAGATTAAACGTACAACCGGCAATGCTTCATGAAGTAAGAATTTTT
Source organism: Festucalex cinctus (assembly GCF_051991245.1). NCBI lineage: Eukaryota > Metazoa > Chordata > Actinopteri > Syngnathiformes > Syngnathidae > Festucalex > Festucalex cinctus. The sequence goes on from NC_135411.1 coordinate 1,612,039, forward strand.
AAACTCTAAATTTGATGCGTCGCCGACGTCATATAGTATATCAAAAACTTTAGATTTTTTACAATGATGTTGTCCCAGGTGTTGAGATGGTCCATCCCAAGTTTGAAGTTAATCGGGTTAACCGTGTAGGAGAAGCGGGCAAAAGTATGGCCCCTGTAAATGTGCAAAACTGGGCCAAAATTGGACAGTCAGATGATCATACCTCACTTTCTGTCTATTTTAGGGTACACACATCAAAGAGGTTTTTGTTCATCTGGATGTGCTACGGGTGCCACACAATTTTCGTCGCCATAGGACAATCGTAGCGGGACAGGGATCCGTTTAACCTATGTAGGTGGCGCTATGGAGCCATTTTTCTGTTATCATGTATGGCGACTTTAAAATATCAAATTTTTCGCCAGGCCTGATGTGCGTGTAAAGTTTGGTGAGTTTTCGTTCACGTTTAGCGTCTCAAAAATGCGATTGTTTGCGGAGAAGAATAATAATAAGAATAACTAGAGCTGCGAGCAGCTATAAAGGGCCCTCGCAACCCGGGCCACGTTGGGGTATATGCAAGTCGGGGGACTTGCACGTTGGGGTACTGTTAAATAGACAAGGACCATGGAAAATAGAAATGCATTTGCCGTGCCTTGTGTGTAAAAAGGTGCAGTAAAAGGCCAAAAATGATGCACAATTCCCAAAATAAATTCAAAAGTGTGGACTTTCTGATGTGTGTGCAAAGTTTCATGAAAAGTCGCTCGTTTGATATTCAAAACCAGCATCTGTTTATTTGAAAACATTGCATGGCACAGAGATGGTGTGTGATCAAATAAAAAGCTTTTTGATGACTCTTAATGTGGTGTCGCTGTGCAACACATATGTATTCATGACATAGTGAAGTATTGTGACAGTTTTGTAGGGTCCAGCAAACAGTAAATGTGTGACAGTTATTCAAGAAAAAATGTAGCTTTGAAGCAGGCTAACCAATGACATCATCTAAAGGGGAAAAAAGCACATGAGCAAGCATAGGTATAAGTCGAGGAGAAAAAGAGATGAAAGAAGTGCGAGAGATGGAACAGGAGAGGAATGCAGCTGTTTATGTATAGCTGTTGTAACAGGACAGATTAAATAACACTTTAACCTGGGGTTAACAGCGCCCTAGGACAGATAAACTCTTTAGTGTAAAAGTTTTCTGGGACAGATGAATCCCTTGGGGTCAAAGAGTTTGGGTTAGCACATAGTCTGTCTTAGGATAATGTAACCTCCATGGATGAATTAGTCCTAGGACGCTTTGACCTGCGGGCTAAAACTTCAGGGGGGTTAACCTGTCCTGTTATATTGTGATCATCGTCTTCGTGCATGTCCTCAGTGGCTTCTTCTGTCTGTGTGGCAGCATTTGATACATCTGTAGAACAAAAAAGAATGAAGAATCATGTTAGATCTGTGAAGTTTGGTTGTCTTAGGTGTAGTTTACAGAACAGTCGTGTGCATATTTTTAGCATGGTAGTGTCTTAATACAAATGCATATTATGTAATGCACTGTATATGGATATTACAGACGTAATATTTGACGGTGATCTTATATTCATAGTTTTTGCCCGTTAATAAATAATATAGCTAGTAAGTAATAAGACACGCAAAAATGGTATAGTTGAATCCTCTGGGTCAAAAAGCAATGTTTTAGGATTGTGTGATGAAATGATGAATAAAAGTAAGGATACGACAGGTACATAAATGGTTATATATACACACGGACATATATATTTATACAGTATAACAGTGCCGCATGTATTGGTTTTAAGGAAAGAGTTGAAAAGCAGTGTTCAGAAAAAAGCATAAGACGCACAAAGTACCATTTCACTACATGTAATAAGTTGTCAAGTAGACATGTGAATTAAGTGGTTAAGATAGTGGCTACTGTGCAAGTAAGCTTCAATTGTCTCTAAAAGGTTAGCATATGTGTTCTACATGATATCAATGGCTAGACGTGCTCGTGGAGAAACATTACAAACAGAAAAACACACTAAAGGTGCCTTTAACAAACCTGTTAATAAATGAGAACTTAATACATATATGTATGGCATACTGTATATGATTGAGAAAGTTGTCCTGTTTAGTTTATGTATTGTATACTTACGGAAAAAAGTTGGCAATCTTTGCGTATGGAGATGATTAGAGGGTCTTTATCAAAAGAGAATTTGCTTGTTGATTTGTTCATGTTCTGTAGAAAAGCAAAGGAGTAGAAATAAATACAGTATCATACTTCATAAACATACAAGAAATTTGTAGCTGTATTAACCATTGTTGGTATTTGAAGTGATAATTTAGGAATAGAAGTGTAGTGATTGCAGAATTTATAGAGTGCTTACCTTGTATGACTTTGTAGATGGAAATGTCTTTTGTTGAAAGAGCTCTTTGTTGTCTACTATATATGCAAGGACAAGCATAAGTAGGTGTGGTTATGAAGTACTTGACCATTGAAATAAAGCAGTGGTATCAAATGTATGGACCGTGGTTTGGCTCAGGCCTGCAAAGGGGTTTAATGTGGCACAAGAGATAATCTTGTAAGGTACAAAAAATAATAATAATATAATAGGTATGCCTCTGAGTTTTCACAAATCTAGGTCAAGTCAAGTCATCTTTAGTTATTTTGCGCTTGAATCATCCAATCGGAAATGCTCCATAAAAAATGTATAGAGGGTGCGATTTATTGCAAATTGCACAAGAAATCTCTAAAAATTCATGTTAATGACAAGTCTGATGTGTGTGCAAAGTTTCACGAGTTTTCACACATGTATAGATAAAAAAAAACAAAGCAGCACTTTACTTGGCAACCAATGCATCGCTATAGCAGCAGCGTGCGACAAAATAAAAAACTTTCGATAAATTTGCATCTTAAACATCTTAAGATGAAACACACCAAGTTTGAACACGGTCGGATGAATTTTGTAGGAGGAGTTAAAATATGACCCCTAAAAAAGGCCACAAAAAAAGTCTACAAATCCCATCATAAATCAAAATGGCGGACTTCCTGTTTGGTTTAGCACATGGTTCCAAGAGACTTTTTTGTACATCGTGGGCTCTTATGTATGCCTCTAAATTATCATAGCGCTAGGTGAAACGTACAACCGGGAATGCTTCGTTAAAGAGGAGTTTTTTAGCTCAAAATGTGATGCCCGGCCCCTACGGGACTTCCTGTTGGGTTTAGCACATGGCACCAAGAGACTTTTTTGTACATCGTGGGCTGTTACATTTGTCTCCAAATTTTCGTAGCTCTAGCTGCTTCGTACAACTGGGAATGCTTCATTAAGAAGTAATTTTTTCCTTTGCAAACTGTGCATGCCACGGCAACAGCGTGCGACAAAATAAAAAGCTTTCAATAACTTTTCATCTTCAACATCTTAAGATGAATCACACCAAGTTTGGAGATGATCGGATAAACTCTGTAGGAGGAGTTCGTTAAAATAAGACCCCTATGAAATGGCCCAAAAAATGGCAACACGTTCCAAAGTAAATCAAAATGGCGGACTTCCTGTTCGGTTTAGCATATGGTTCAAAAAGAGTTTTTTGTACCTTGAGGGCTGTTACATATGTCTTCAAATATTGGTAACTCTAGGTGAAATGTACAGCCGGGAATGCTTCATTAAGTTAGAATTTTGAAACACAAAATTTGATGCCTCGCCTCTGGCGGACTTCCTGTTAGGTTTAGAATATGGCACCAACAGGCTTTTTTGTAGATCATAGTCTGTTACATATGTGTACCAATTTTCGTAGCTCTAGATTAAACGTACCACCGGCAATGCTTCGTTAAGTAAGAATTTTGAAACTGTAAATTTGATGCCCCGCCACCGTCATATAGTATGTCAAAAACTTTAGATTTTTTACCATGATGTTGTCCCAGGTGTTGAGATGGTACAGCCCAAGTTTGAAGTCAATCGGGTTAACCGTGTAGGAGAAGCGGGCAAAAGTATGACCCCTGTAAATGTGCAAAAATGGGCCAAAATTGGACATTCAAATACTCATACCTCACTTCCTGTCTATTTTAGGGTACACATATCAAAGAGGTTTTTGTTCATCTGGATGTGCTACAGGTGCCACACAATTTTCGTAGCCATAGGACAATCGTAGCGGGACAGGGATCCGTTAAACCTATGTAGGTGGCGCTACAGAGCCATTTTTCTGTTATCATGTATGGCGACTTTAAAATATCAAATTTTTCGCCAGACCCGATCTGCGTGTAAAGTTTGGTGAGTTTTCGTTCATGTTTAGTGCCTCAAAAATGTGGTTGTTTGCGGAAAAGAATAATAACAAAGAAGAAGAAGAAGAATAATAATAAGAATTCCTTCAGGAACAATAGGGACCTCGCAGCGGTCGCTGCTCGGGCCCTAATAATAATAAGAAGAATTCCTACAAAAACAATAGGGCCTCGCAGCGGCACCGCCGCCGCCGCTGCTCGGGCCCTAACTAGAGCTGCGAGCAGCTATAAAGGGCCCTCGCAACCCGGGCCCCGTTGGGGTACTTGCACGTCGGGGTACTGGCAAATAGGACAAGGACCATCTAAAATGTTTTTGACAAGCCTTGTGTGTGCAAAGTTGAATCAAAACGCAAAATATGGTGTGCAATTCCCAAAATAAATTCAAAATGGCGGACTTCCTTTTAGGTTTAGCATACGGCTACAGAATACTTTTTGTAGGTCTTAAGCTAATAGGTATGCCTCCCAGTTTTCACAAATCTAGGTCAAGTCATCTTTAGTTGTGTATCGCTTGAATCATACAATTGGAAATGCTCCATAAAAATGCATAGAGGGCGCTATTGAGCACAACGTTGGGTTACTTGCACGTCAGGGTACTGGCACGTTGGGGTACTGTTACATGGAACAAGGACCATTTAAAATGTTAGTTTTTTCCATGCCTTGTCTGTGCAAAGTTTAATGAAAAAGGCCAAAAATGATGTATAATTCCCAAAATAAAATCAAAATAGCGGACTTCCTCTTTGGTTTGGCAAATGGCTACATAATACTTTTTTGTAGGTTTTAGGCTGATAGGGTTCTGTCCTAATTTTTAAAAACCTAGCATAATCATACAATCGGAAATGCTTCAAAAAATGTCTAGAGGGCGCTATTTATTGCAAATTGCACAATAAATCTCTGAAAATTCATGTTCATGACAAGTATGATGTGTTTGCAAAGTTTCATGAGTTTTCATGTGTATAAAAAAAAAAAGCAGCACTTGACAAACAATGCATTGCTATGGCAACAGCGTGTTACAAAATAAAAAACGTTCGATTACTTTGCATCTTAAACATCTTAAGATGAAACACACCAAGTTTGAAGACAGTCGGATAAATTTTGTAGGAGGGGTTCGTTAAAATATGACCCCTGAAAAAGGCCACAAAAAATGGCAACAAATCCCATCATAAATCAAAATGGCAGACTTCCTGTTTGGTTTAGCACATTGTTCCAAGAGACTTTTTTGTACATCGTGGGCTCTTATGTATGCCTGCAAATTATCATAGCGCTAGGGGAAACGTACAACCGGGAATGCTTCATTAAAGAGGAGTTTTTTTTAGCTCAAAATGTGATGCCCGGCCCCTACGGGACTTCCTGTTGGGTTTAGCACATGGCACCAAGAGACTTTTTTGTACATCCTGGGCTGTTACATATGTCTACAATTTTTCGTCGCTCTCGCTGCTTCGTACAACTGGGAATGCTTCATTAAGAAGGATTTTTTTCCTTTGCAAAAAGTGCATGCCACGACAACAGCATGTGACGAAATAAAAAGCTTTCAATAACTTTTCATCTTCAACATCTTAAGATGAATCACACCAAGTTTGAAGATGATCGGATAAACTCTGGAGGAGGAGTTTGTAAAAATATGACCCCTATTAAATGGCCCAAAAAAAAATGGCAACACATTCCAAAGTAAATCAAAATGGCGGACGTCCTGTTAGGTTTAGCATATGGTTCAAAAAGAGTTTTTTGTACCTCGAGGGCTGTTATATACCTCTACAAATTTTGGTAACTCTAGGTGAAACGTACAGCCGGGTATGCTTTGTTAAAGAGGAGTTTTTTAGCTCAAAATGTGATGCCCGGCCCCTGGGGGACTTCCTGTTGGGTTTAGCACAGGGCACCAAGAGACTTTTTTTGGACATCTTGGGCTGTTACATATGTCTACAAATTTTCGTAGCTCTAGCTGCTTTGTACAAATGGGAATGCTTCTTTAAGGATATTTTTTTTCCTTTGCAAACAGTGCATGCCATGAAAACAGCGTGCGACGAAATACAAAGCTTTCAATAACTTTTCATCTTCAACATCTTAAGATGAATCACACCAAGTTTGAAGATGATCGGATAAACACTGTAGGAGGAGTTCGTTAAAATAAGACCCCAATGAAATGGCCAAAAAAATGGCAACACGTTCCAAAATAAATCAAAATGGTGGACTTCCTGTTAGGTTTAGCATATGGTTCAAAAAGAGTTTTTTGTAGGTCATAGCCTGTTACATATGTGTACCAATTTTCGTAGCTCTAGATTAAACGTACAACCGGCAATGCTTCGTGAAGTAAGAATTTTTAAACTCTAAATTTGATGCACCGCCGCCGTCATATAGTATATCAAAAACCTTTCATTTTTCACAATGATGTTGTCCCAGGTGTTGAGATGGTACATCCCAAGTTTGAAGTCAAGCGGGTTAACCGTGTAGGAGAAGCGGGCAAAAGTATGACCCCTGTAAATGTGCAAAAATTGGCAAAAATTGGACATTTAAATACTCATACCTCACTTTCTGTCTATTTTAGGGTACACACTTCAAAGAGGTTTTTGTTCATTGGGATGTGCTACAGGTGCCACACAATTTTCATAGCCGTCGGACAATCGTAGCGGGACAGGGATCCGTTTAACCTATGTAGGGGGCGCTAAGGAGCCATTTTTCTGTTATCATGTATGGCGACTTTAAAATATCAAATTTTTCGCCAGGCCTGATGTGCGTGTAAAGTTTGGTGAGTTTTCGGTCACGTTTAGTGTCTCAAAAATGTGATCGTTTGCGGAGAATAATAATAACTAGAGCTGCGAGCAGCTATAAAGGGCCCTCGCAACCCGGGCCACGTTGGGGTACTTGCACGTCGGGGTACTGGCACGTTGGGGTACTGTCAAATAGGACAAGGACCATCTAAAATGTTTTTGACAAGCCTTGTGTGTGCAAAGTTTAATCAAAACGCAAAATATGGTGTGCAATTCCCAAAATAAATTCAAAATGGCGGATTTCCTTTTAGGTTTAGCATACGGCTACAGAATACTTTTTATAGGTCTTAGACTAATAGGTATGCCTCTGAGTTTTCACAAATCTCGGTCAAGTCAAGTCATCTTTAGTTATTTCGCGCTTGAATCATCCAATCGGAAATGCTCCATAAAAATGTATAGAGGGCGCGATTTATTGCAAATTGCACAAGAAATCTCTAAAAATTCATATTCATGACAAGTCTGATGTGTGTGCAAAGTTTCATGAGTTTTCACACATGTATAGACCAAAAAAATAAGCAGAACTTTACTTGGCAAACAATGCATCGCTATGGCAACAGCATGTGACAAAATAAAAAACTTTCGATAACTTTGCATCTTAAACATCTTAAGATGAAACACACCAAGTTTGAAGACGGTCGGATGAATTTTGTACGAGGAGTTCGTGAAAATATGACCCCTAAGAAAGGCCACAAAAAATGGCTACAAATGCCGACGTAAATCAAAATGGCGGACTTCCTGTTTGGTTTAGCAGATGGTTCCATGAGACTTTTTTGTACATCGTGGGCTCTTATGTATGCCTCCAAATTATCATTGCGCTAGGTGAAACGTACAACCGGGAATGCTTCGTTAAAGAGGAGTTTTTTTAGCTCAAAATGTGATGCCCGGCCCCTGCGGGACTTCCTATTGGGTTTAGCACATGGCACCAAGAGACTTTTTTGTACATCCTGGGCTGTTACATATGTCTACAATTTTTCGTCGCTCTTGCTGCTTCGTACAACTGGGAATGCTTCATTAAGAAGGATTTTTTTCCTTTGCAAAAAGTGCATGCCACGACAACAGCGTGTGACGAAATAAAAAACTTTCAATAACTTTTCATCTTCAACATCTTAAGATGAATCACACCAAGTTTGAAGATGATCGGATAAACACTGTAGGAGGAGTTCGTTAAAATAAGACCCCAATGAAATGGCCCAAAAAATGGCAACACGTTCCAAAATAAATCAAAATGGTGGACTTCCTGTCAGGTTTAGCATATGCTTCAAAAAGAGTTTTTGTAGGTCATAGCCTGTTACATATGTGTACCAATTTTCGTAGCTCTAGATTAAACGTACAACCGGCAATGCTTCGTGAAGTAAGAATTTTTAAACTCTAAATTTGATGCGTCGCCGCCGTCATATAGTATATCAAAAACTTTAGATTTTTTACATTGATGTTGTCCCAGGTGTTGAGATGGTCCATCCCAAGTTTGAAGTCAATCGGGTTAACCGTGTAGGAGAAGCGGGCAAAAGTATGACCCCTGTAAATGTGCAAAACTGGGCCAAAATTGGACATTCAGATGATCATACCTCACTTTCTGTCTATTTTAGGGTACACACATCAAAGAGGTTTTTGTTCATCTGGATGTGCTACGGGTGCCACACAATTTTCGTCGCCATAGGACAATCGTAGCGGGACAGGGATCCGTTTAACCTATGTAGGTGGCGCTATGGAGCCATTTTTCTGTTATCATGTATGGTGACTTTAAAATATCAAATTTTTCGCCAGGCCTGATGTGCGTGTAAAGTTTGGTGAGTTTTCGTTCACGTTTAGCGTCTCAAAAATGCGATTGTTTGCGGAGAAGAATAATAATCAGAATAATAATAATAAGAAGAATTCCTACAAAAACAATAGGGCCTCGCAGCGGCACCGCCGCCGCCGCTGCTCGGGCCCTAATAAGAATAATAATAATAAGAAGAATTCCTACAAAAACAATAGGGCCTCGCAGCGGCACCGCCGCCGCCGCTGCTCGGGCCCTAATAAGAAGAATTCCTACAAAAACAATAGGGCCTCGCAGCGGCACCGCCGCCGCCGCTGCTCGGGCCCTAATAAGAATTCCTTCAGGAACAATAGGGACCTCGCAGCGGTCGCTGCTCGGGCCCTAATAAAAAGAAGAAGAATAATAAGAATTCCTTGAAAAACAATAGGGACCTCGCAGCGGTCGCTGCTCGGGCCCTAACTAACTCAAAACTATAATAACCCCGCTAATAAGTCATTCTTCGAGTGCCCTGAATTGTCCTGTTAGTGGGGATTTAGGCGTACTCGTACATCAACCTCAAGCAGATATCGACTTAAGAGCTCAAACGGCTTGCCGGAAACATCCACACAAATGGTTTCAGGTTGAACCGCTACTACTATTCGATTGGAGAGGAACAAGGAGAAGAAACCCAAAGAGTTAAAAGCATAGCGAGAGAGTGTTTGTTTCTCTATAGACAATTGGTTAAAGGAGATAAATTGGGAAGGCACTCCGGCATTTTTCTTGAGTCTCCTTGGTAGCTATTGTGAGCGTTTCATTCACCGCACATTTAGAGGAAGAAATATAGCCAGCCGGCAGCCATGGCACAACACTGCAGCTCCTCTCGGGGGCAATAGCTCACCGGATTTGACCTTTTTGCCATTCAGCAAACAAAGTGTTAATGGTGGAGGCGGTGGGGGAAAACAATATCAAAACTAGTTTGCTTTTTGTCCGTTTGCCGCTTTCGTCACCTTTGAAACTACATCAGCTCCTCATTTAGAATTCAGTCAGTGAGCTCAGCAGTCTTGGCTAATGTTACCGTACGTGCCGAAGGTTTTACTTTATTGGCGCGGTAAAGCCCGTAAGGAGAATTTTATAAGCGTCTTCACACTCATCAAGGTCAACCGTGTTTACAGAGCAGCTCTCGACATAGCATTATGAAAGACGTCTGTGGCATTACATAGAAAAACATGAGAGAAATGTAAAGTTGAAGATCCATTTTGCATGGTTGTCAGCGTCGGGATTAATAGAAACTATTTGGCCATAATGAGCAGTTAAGTGCTCACTGCCAGAAAGGCTCTTTGTTTGCCTTGCGGTCTGGGAATAATTTATCTAATTATAACGGCGCTCTCCGTCTCATTCTCGTCACTGTCAGCTCGGCAATAATCGCATGGCTGCCTCTTATAAGACGACACAATCAACATCTGAAAAGCGTTGTCTGCAGATGAGCTTTGTAATGATGTTCGAGTGTCGTCGTTACATGTTAAATCAGTCGGTGACGTATTTGAGGTCTGTCATGCTTGCCAGGCAAAAATACCTGGACAGAATAGAAATGCACATGGATTGTACTCCTTGTTGACACACGGTGCTAGCATAACAGGTTGAAGCCGTTAGTCAGAAATTTTTATAAACTTTGGATGAGCAAATAGGCCCGTGTGGCCCCAAATTACCGCAAAAATTCCGTATTTTCCGCACTATAAGGCCAGTTAAGAGCCTTCAATTTTTTCAAAAGCTGACCATGCGCCTTATAATCCAGTGCGCCTTATATATGGATCAATATTGAGCCGCAGCAGGTCTCGCTGTCGCTATCGTGACCCTGCACGATCTGTGATGTACGCGCATGCAGATGGATGAAGATCCCGCCATCTTGGATCGCTAGCTAATACTAGTACTTTATCTCAGAGAAAATAAAAAAAAACAGCTGTTTATTCATTTTGGGAGTAAATAGAATTGTCAGAAAGCTGGTTTGTAATCTATTAATAAAGTTTGACTGACCTATCTGACTGTTTTGTTGACATTCCCTTTAGCGCAGCACCATCTAATGGATGCATAACGTAACCCCAGCCTCTACTGTAGCGCCTTATGTATGGAAAAAGTTTTAAAATATGTCATTCATTGAAGGTGCGCCTTTGGTGCGGAAAATACGGTATATTACGCTCCCGCCAAAATCACCCCTGAAAAGCATTTTTTTCTTTGTTCTTTTGAATAATAAGATTTTAAATCCAGGTTAAAAACCATGCTGTTTCAAAAGTATTTTTAAAATCACATTTGTGAAAATCTCGTTCTCGCACTGTATGCTCTTAGTCATTTTAGTAAGCTATATTTTATTTATTAACTTTGCTTTTAAATCTCTTTAATTCTGTTTATAACTGCTATTAAATGTACTTTCAGTTACAGTATGCGAAGCAAATTGAGTTACCTTGTGTAGGAAATGCACTAGAAATCAGTAATTTTTTTGTTTGTTTTTTCTGATAACAAACCCTAGGTACTGTCTAAACAATGGTTAACTAAACAATGTGAAATGTTTTTGTTTCTTAGTAAGCGCCCAGTATAATACCCTCCCTCAATTTGGGATTTTATTTATTTTTATTTTTTTGTAACGAGGAGGCAACTCCATTTTTCATGGAAAGCCTATTGGAGGTCTATCAACATTTTTTGACGAATTTTGGGGTTTACAAAAAAAAAATGTTTGTTTGTTTTTGGCTAATTTCCTAATGCCTTTGAATGAATGTCAATTACACACAGATTTACAGATTTTCACTATTTGCAAGCCGCCACGTATTTTGTCTGCATTTAAAATGTCATTTTTGTCATACAGCTAGTCAGGAAGTGCATAATCCTATGAGCCCCCCAGATCATTTAAGATGTCCATCTGCGTTTCTAGACCAAAATGGATCCCAGCACCTCCAAATTTTGAGTCCTTATGTTCATCTTTAGAGGTTCCACTGCAGTCAGAAATGATCATTTTGGCACTTTTGTGTATTAGCTACCTGCATAGGGGATCGGCGCATCCTTGTCAAGAGCAACAAGCGGCGGGTCCAGTAGCACAGCGCCCATGTTTTCTGTGATCACGCCATGGTAAGAAGCTTCTATCCACGGTTTGTGCTTGTTGACTGTGGAAAGGGGGGAATAAAAAGAGACAGGACGATATTAATCTTTTCTGTTCCTGTTTAACGTTTTACTTGAACGCACATTTCAATTTAAAGCAAGGGTTGCAAGGATTGTTTTCGTAATTCACGTTTCCTTCCACTGCACATCGTGTCATCTGGACGTCCTGAGTCAATTCAGAAGATGTTGGAATGAGGAAAAAAGGAGGAAGGATTGGAGGGTAAAAAATAAAAGAAAATCGACCATTTTGCGACTGTTCCTTCTTTGTGATTGATTTCAGTGAGAGGGGAAAGAAACAACTAATATGAAACAAGTCAATATTACAACCAATTTCTAAAGACTAAAAGTGGGGACAAAAAAAAAAAAAAAAAAAAAAAAAAGCACTGTCCTACTTTTCCACCCCCACAGAATGCAATGCTCAATATCTCCTGCAATAACAGTTGTCAAAACAGTAAAAGCATTAGAATGTGTCCTTGTTTACTAAATAAGGACATAATAAAATAAAATATGAGGAATCACTAAAAAACTGCATTTTCCTTTTTGACATTAAGGCCCATTGGATGAAGATTTGTGCCACTCAGGAATATGGTGATCAAAATATAAGCAGGGTGAGAGATTTGAGCAAGGTCACACATAACTTCGAGCATTCCTTCAAATGCGACTAATAGACAACATGTCTTAATTAATTACTTGCAAGATGCATGTCGCCTACTTATAAACACCCCTTTGCAAAATTGACATCACACAGTTCAGTAAATAAACGCCCCCCCTCGGACACCATTTGAGGAAATACAGCACAGAGCAGACAAGAGCATCGTCCATTATGTTAATAAAAGCTTCACGGCGTGTTGTCTTGCAGGTGAAAACATTGCGGCTCACACCCAATTAATATTCTCATCCGATCCTTATAATCCAAAGTTATCACTTCGGGTGTGGAGAAAAGAAAGCAAGACCCATGCCACATTGGGATTAAGTACACCAGATGATCCGGAGATTACCACAGATCACATCCCAAATAATTACTGACAGTGTGGATTAAAGTCCCTCTCACTTTCCATCTGCCCTATCCAATAAGCACATAGAGGTCTACAAGCACGCCACAAGAGGAGAGGGGGAAAATATTACGGTACAGTTTTAATCTCAAGTGTAGTATTGCCGCCTGCATGGAGGTCTGGTGTCAACATGACAGCAGGATGGTACAGTCCAAGATGCATAGATAAACTCAGAATACAATTGCAACTTTTCAGAATTATAACAGCACATTAGCAACCTAACATACAAAACACTGTACACAGTCATCCCTCACTATAGTGTGGTTCAATTTTTGTGGGTTCAGTGCATTGCTGATTATTATTTTTTTTAATACATACAATATTACTCTATATACACAAGGTGGGCATTCTAGCAATATTGATGGAAGGTCCTTTAATTCGTCAACGACGGACGCCCGTTTTGTTGATGATTAACAAATGACGGGAAACGTTGAAAAAAAAATGATGGATGTGATGTTTTCCTCCTGTTGTAAATTCCTCATTACTACTATGTTTATGCAAGACTTAGTTTAGTGCCCAGTTTACTGGACATCAGGCATATTTTTAGACAGCTAAGTGGTCCTTTGGTGCGTTCTACATCAGACATGTTATTGAAAAGCTATTACGGTTTGTGGTGGAGTGAGAAGTGGACCCAAATGTGAGGAGACTGAAAGGAAATTAGCAATTAGGGTGATTTATTGACAGGTGGAGAGGAGGAAAATCAAGACTTCAACTAGATGAAACTAGGTTTGACGTGACAGAACTGGACGTGACTGTGGCTTGACTTGACTTGACGTGACGTGACGCGACAGAACTGGACATGACTGTAGCTTGACTTGATGTGACGTGACGTGACGTGACGCGACAGAACTGGACGTGACTGTAGCTTGACTTGACGTGACGCGACGTGACGTGGCGCGACGTGTCGTGGCGCAACGCGACGTGGCGCAACGCGACGTGGCGCAACGCGACGTGGCGCAACGCGACGTGGCGCAACGCGACGTGGCGCGACGTGACTGTAGCTTGACTTGACGCGATGTGACAGAACTGGACGCGACTGTAGCTTGACTTGACGTGACAGAACCAGACGCGACTGTAGCTTGACTTGACGTGACAGAACCAGACGCGACTGTAGCTTGACTTGACGTGATGTGACAGAACTGGACACGACTGTAGCTTGACTTGACGTGACGTGACAGAACTGGACGTGACTGTAGCTTGACTTGACTTGAATTGACAGAACTGGACGTGACTGTAGCTTGACTTGACTTGACAGAACTGGACGTGACTGTAGCTTGACTTGACGTGATGTGACAGAACTGGACGCGACTGTAGCTTGACTTGACGTGACAGAACTGGACGTGACTGTAGCTTGACTTGATGTGACGTGACAGAACTGGACGTGAATGTAGCTTGACTTGACGTGACGTGACGTGACAGAACTGGACGTGACTGTAGCTTGACTGGACGTGACTGTAGCTTGACTTGACGTGACGTGACAAAACTGGACGTGACTGTAGCTTCACTTGACGTGACAAACCTGGACGTGACTGTAGCTTGACTTGACGTGACAGAACTGGACGTGACTGTAGCTTGACTTGACGTGACAGAACTTGACATGACTGTAGCTCGACTTGACTTGACAGAACTGGACGTGACTGTAGTTTGACTTGACGTGACGTGACGTGACGTGACAGAACTGGACGTAACTGTAGCTTGACTTGACGTGACAGAACTGGACATGACTGTAGCTTGACTTGACGTGGTATGACAGAACTGCACGTGACTGTCGCTTGACAGAACTGGATGTGACTGGAGCTTGACTTGACGTGACAGAAGCTTGACATAATGTGACAGAACTGGACATGACAGAAGCTTGACGTGACTTGACAGAAGCTTGACAACACAGCACAAAGCCTAATGGACGAGACATCATGACCCACTTAACACCAGCAATGCACCCACACCAACTGGACAAACAACAGACTAAACACACCAACACTAATGACCTAAAGAGACAACACCTGGGGGCGATAAACAAGTGGCTGAGGGCACTGATTGGTCACACACTGGGAAGGGAAGACACACTCAGGTGGACGTGGTTAGAGACATAATGAGACAAGGGAAGAAACCAGCAATACATGACGAATACACCAACCACAGACAAACACACCCCCAAAAAAAACAACAACAAAAGAAAACAAAATCCTAACCACACAGAACCAAAACATGTCAAAAGCTAAGCGACGGCGACTTGGCAGCCGGTGTAAAGCCCGGTGAGCGATGCCGAAATACTGAGCGAGTCGGATTTAGCCGGAGCTAACAAGAGCGGCTAGCTCCAGCAGCTAGTAAAAACAAACTAGTAAAAGGCTTGCGAGAGCAAAACAGAAGGTGACAAGCGACGGGAGCCCTCCCGTTATATATTGAAAAAAAAATAATCATCTTTATGCGATACATTTTGTTTGCATACTCACTTTTTAATTTTTAGTTGACCAATAGATGACTTTCACTAACATGGCGAAAGGTATGCAAATAGTCAAGTACACTATTGAGATAGTATTTAGTAGGAAACGTAAATCTTAGAAACAGCAAGAATTGTAAGTACTTGCAGAAGGCCTGAAAGAAGTGTTTAGTAAATCCCGCATTCCGTTTTCAATTCATCACAAAGAGACGAGACTTGACTCGCTATAAACAAAATCAAACAACATGAGTCTATTCTCTATTAAGATCCATAAAGGAGACCACTGAAAAGGCGACGTGAAAAAGTGTTTCATAATGTTAAGAGTAAGACTGTAAAGCCGTCTTTGATGCATGCAAGGTGTTTGTCCTTGACATTCTTGCTATCGAGTTTGTAAAAGTGTCTGACGGCAAACAACGCAGCTACATCATTACCTAACAGAATATCTGCAGTCATTACAGCGTCACCGAGCCCATTATGGAGGTCTAATTCACTTACTGGGACAGTCTAGGAGTGTCTCCACCAGGCCTGTGTAAAATCTATTACAGCAGAACAAGTAACTGGAATCCATAAACAAGACGCGGGCCTGTCTTGTCCATTACTGTCATTCCTGTTTATTCCTGGTACTCAAGTATCTGTCAATGTCATCCCAGAGGCACACTAGAATATGTTTAGCCCGTTAATCTGTGATTTCATTTCTGAGACACTCCATCCACGGTTTTAAATCTAGCCTTTGATTGGTTTGGTATGATGTGATTTGTTGTAATGAAATAGAGTTAATGGAGGACACAGCAATGGAGTGACAAAGAGACAAAGCACACGTGGACTTCCTTGTTCACGGAAGATGACGTTTTGATTCTGGGGGAAGGATTGGAGACTAAATATAGAGACTAAATTGGCACCACTGACAGTACTTTTGTATACAAGCTACTCTGTTAGTGGAAGCAGTGCACATCAGCTAGCTTTGGATAAATGTTGAATTTAATTCAGATTAAATGTTGCATTCTATTAAACATCAAGAATATTTCGAATAAACTTCACAAAATAAATATTTCCCATAACTTTTAGGTGTAGGGGAGACCAAGGCTTGATGTCCCACTTTTTAAACATTTATATATTTCTAGGTATCAATACATCAGTATAAACAAAATGTGTACCAGATGAAAGACTAAAGTCTCTGATATATTTTTTCTATTCATGTCGTTTTCATATTTTGCACCAGTGCAGAGTTATAAGCAATCAAATAGAGTGTGAATATGTGACACATTGCCCTATCATTGGCTAGGTTGTCACACTAGAAGGGGTAAGATGTCACAATGGATTTTGCAACCAATAAAAAGGAAAACAATTACTGATGTTATTTTTATTAATTTTATTTTATTATTTATTTATTTATTTTTACTTTAAGTAAACATTGTTTAAAGGGATACTTCACTTATTTATCCCATTATAGAAATAAAAATTTAATATTTTGTGTATAATTAATTTGATACTTTCATTAATTTTCACGTACAATTAGTGCCTTTAAAAACACATTTTTCAACTTGCTGTCGACTGAAAATTACATCACAAGGGCTCATGTAACCAATCACAGCTCACCTGTTTTCTAGGTTTGGTCATGTGACATTCACAAGCTGAGCTGTGATTGGTTACCCGAGCCCTTGTGACGTCATTTTCAGTCGACAGCAAGTTGCAAAATGTGTTTTTAAAGGTACTAATTGTACGTGAAAAATAATGAAAATATCAAATTTATAATTGGCATAATATTCGTGTTTGACTGCCAAAAATGGCTAAATAAGTAAAGTATCCCTTTAACATTGAGCTTGAAAAATTGGTTGAATATAATCAGAAAATCATGCAACATATGCACTGGTAAGTCCTTAGAAACTGGTGGCATAAAGGTTAAAAAAAATAAAAATAAAAAAATAAAAATTATAGAATTCCACTTTTTGTTGTGCCCTCTGTTGGAGAAGATAATTGCAATGTGACAACTTACCCATGTGACAACATGCCTCGGCGTCCCCTACATGCCATAGTTATATTTTTAGCTTTAGGATTATGAGGCGGTCCTTGGAAGAAGAAAAAATAAAATAAAATCTCCCACATTGGGTGTACCTGCACCCAAAATGTTTGAGAACCCCTGATGTAGACTGTATTGTGGGTTTATTCTGGTATGTGCATCTTAAATAATTTTACTCACAATATCTCACATTCAAGTTTGTTGGCATGCCCAGTTTTAAAGAACCGCCATAACACAGCAATAAAGAACACGAAGAATGCACAAAAATACGGTGACCTCACAGTGCACTGATATTAAAATGAGCACTTATTATCGCAGCTGGGCACAAAAGCGTCCATGACCTCACCAATCGCAGCAACACAAAACACAAATCTACACCTACCTGTGAAAAATACAGATCATCTTTGGCCAATTGCCACCCTATTGTGCAACTGTGGCCCTGGTGTGCCACCGGGATGCAAGCAGCTCATATAAACCGGATCAGCAAAATGAGGGTATGAAATCCAAAGAGCAGAGGCAAGTTTTGCTGGGGTCAGCAGGCAGGTGTGGGCCAATTAAAAGCAGGGGGCAGGAGGATAGCTGGAGCATTAAAAGAAAAAAAAAAGCATCGAGAGGCAGAAACTCAGAGACGCAGTACACAGGACAGGTGGCAAAACACACACAATTCTCAGACCCTTAAATAGACAGTCAATCAATCTCATTGGTTGTGGCTAGACATGTGAGTACTAGTACTGACATGGAATTCTCTGATTGGCTGTTAAC
The DNA here is from genome assembly GCF_051991245.1 of Festucalex cinctus. Taxonomy (NCBI): domain Eukaryota; kingdom Metazoa; phylum Chordata; class Actinopteri; order Syngnathiformes; family Syngnathidae; genus Festucalex; species Festucalex cinctus. The sequence goes on from NC_135411.1 coordinate 1,630,185, forward strand.
CTAGTAATTACAGATTGTTCCCGACAACAACAAACATCATATAGCATAAAACCAGTTGAAACTAGATGGTTATATCACAGTTACATCAGTTCATAAGAGACACTTGACCTCCAACTTAACAGCTCATGAACTCAAACTTAACCCAGACATGACAAACAGGGTTTAAGCCATTTTTTTTTTTTTTTTAATATATATTATTCTTATCATTTTAAACTGAACACATTTATACAGTTCAACTTACTCTGGGGCTTGTATGGTCATTGTGAGAATGCTGGAAGTTCAACTTTTTTTTAATTTATCATTCGTCATTGTTACACAATTTATTATATTTATTGAATAAAATTAAATTTTCAATGACAGGTTCACTGGCATTCAGCAAGTCTCCTTCACTACCATTTCACAACACTTGAATGATGACATCAAGTCCACTGTGGCTAGTGCAGTGGAGCGTTGAGGTGGCGATGGTTTGAATCCCACCTTAGACAGATTGCAATTCAAGTTTTCTTTTTATTCATTTATCATTTAACTGCAAATCTATTTCAATTTACCTCGTAAGCACATGCATTCAAATCTTAGCATTCAGCTTTTCAGCATTCCCACGCAATTTCTCCAGAAAAGCATCCCAGAGCAGAATGTGTTGAACCTTTACAATCTCTCAAATGCTATTGATCCACACTACATTTTAGCCAGACTACGGATGACTCATTTTGCTTTAATGTTGTTCTCAACGTGATTATTTTCCAGAAGTGAAGGCCACAGACGATGAGGCTTATACAAATACATAGAGAGGGTCGAAGGGTCAGATTCAATCTCACTTCTCAAGTGGTGTGCAATTAATTTCAACACGATGTGACAAGGCAACTTGAACCAGAGTTCACATTCTCAGCCGCGAGTGCGTCTTTACAACAAAACACTTTGGATGGAACTGTGAATGACTATTCAAGTATGCTTTAGAACATTAGTATAGAATTAAAGTACATGCATTAGGTAATGTGTGAAAAATCGTTTTGAAATAAGTTACCTAACCTATGCTGGCAAATGTCAAACTATTTGAATTCAGTCTTTTGCCCAGGGATATTGGGTGGCATAGAGTAAATTAAGTTTCATCACTTTTTTTTTTTTTTTTTTTTTTTTCAATCAGGACAGAATAAGAGGCAGACAAGGTCCCCAACTAATCTCCAGTAATAGTCGTCGTTTTGACATAAAGAACTCCTCCGTCTTCCGTGTGACGAAGTCGTAGTTGCTTGAAAGTTTACAAACACCAACACATCCATGCTGTGGCATTTCACATTACATGTTAGCATTAAGCTAGCACAGTAGCACACATGTGTTTAGATAAGTGGTGTCCAAATTACCTCCCGGGGGCCATTTGCAGCCCGCCGTCCATTTTTTAGTGGCCCGCGACATGTGCTAAAAATGGCATTTGACTCAGTTCAAATAAAATAAAAACAAAAATGTTGATAAACACAGGTGCTATTAAAAGGTTATTTTAGTTAACTAAAACTAACGAAATAATAAAAATTTAAAAAACAAAAAATATAAATCCATTTAAAAAAATGAAAACATTTATTATAACAAAAATGTCCTTCGTTTTAGTCTTTGGTGTGATTTTTAGTAGATTTATTTTGATATCAACCGGAATAATGACGTTTGAAAGTATATCACACAGAAGTGACGTCATCTCGCAGCAGCCAATAGAAAAGCACCTTCAGATGACGTCGCTCCCACTGTGTTTTTTTTTTAAATATTGCGCACAAGTAATACACATTAAAAAAAAATAATAATAACACTGATACTGAAATTAACTAAAACTAAACATTTATTAAATAACTAAAACTAATAAAAACAGAACCACCCTGAAAACTAACAAAAAATAAAATGAAAAATTCCAAACCTATAATAACCCTATTGCCATATTACAAATAAAATGGTTTATATACTGTAGCATTTTTCTAAATATGCAAAAGCACAAATAAATTATTTGTAAAAATTTTAGGACTAAATTTCTCTTCATAACATTATGTGGCCCGTGCGTCCTTCTGATTTTCTGTATGAGGCCCTCAAATGAAAACGTTTGGACACCCCTGCTTTAAATGAAATTAAGTGGTTTGGTTGAACAGTGTGATGTCTAACGTTAAAAATCCTGACACATAACTTAAAGCAAACACTGTATTTACGATGTTAAAGGTACTGTCCGCTGCCCGACGGATTTCCATTGCTGTTTGTAAACACAACACTCAAAACTGACGCTCGAGGAACGAGCGTGGAAACAGTCCACCAATCCAATTTGGGGATTTATTTATTTATTTATTTTTTAATAAAGAAGGGTTCGATGAATGTGCATCGGAATATGGTGGGGTTAAGAACCACTGGTCTTGTACATATTACCTGTGATAAACAAGTTCTCTGTACCTATGTAATAATAACAATAAATAAGGTAATCAAGCACCTATTTATATTTGGCATGCGGAGCTGACAGTGGAGTGCATCATTTACATTAGTACTAAGAGCATCAACAGTGCTTTTCAGTGTCTCACCGCTGAAGTGTGAGGTGCCGCTAGGATGAAGAGTGTAATTAGGCTTATTGACTGCTGCACGTAGTCCTTGGTTAGAGACTGCCACTGGCTCATTTTCAGGACATTAATTCTTCCCACATTCTCTCCAAAGACTTTTCCTGGCGTTTGCGGTTTAGATTTGTAGGATGTCACTTTATTATTTAGTGTCTTCCTTTCTAAACAGTGAATTAAAAAAGGCGATGAAAACGCTTATCTCAGCCAACAAGTCACGAAGCCACCCAGCTAGAAAGACAATGACTTATAGTATAAGTACTGAGAGTATAAGTAAGATTATTGTATGAGGCATTCTGATGGTTAGGATGTATCTTGATGAGGAAACTAGTTTTGGTGAATGTGCCCAGTCAGCAGAATTGTTCGAAGACAAAAGGCTGAGGGGGTTGCGCAGCTACAGAAAAAAAAAAAAAAAAAGTCAACAATGTGGAGGCGGAAAACAACATCCAAAAGAGAGAATTGCAAAATCAAACTTACATGGGCGTAATGACATATTTTTTGCAGCATCAGCATATTCTTCTTTTGCTCATTATTGTGTATCTGGGACAAAATGCTTCTATATTGCATGTGCGGTTGTGCTTTGTGTGCTCTGCTTGTATGATACAGTGGTCCCCTCGAATACAAATAACTCAAAGCAAGTTTTTCGAGACATGAGCCATGTTCGATCATAAGCAGCAGTTTGGCAAATAATGAACAATTCATAAAAGAAAGACTTGAAAGTGTAAACTAAACAAAATAAAGCAAATTACATTTAGTCAAGTGCATGTACTCGCACTTGCACCATACACAAGCTTAAGACAGAAGCTGCATTTACGCTTTAGTGACAAACTCCACGATGCACCTTTAAAACAACCAAATTGGATGAAGAAAGTCCTTTAGCTAGAATCTGCTTGAACACTTTGAGAAATGGATTGAAGACAAATTGTAACAAACTCATATTCTTTATCCTCGGCGTAGAACTATTAGTGTTATACTGATACGCTGAGAGAAGTTGAGACGCTTCAATAAAGTGTTATTATGAATCCTATTTCAGTTCTGGGCAGGACATGCCCTGCAATATAACCAGCCAATTTAAAATATAAAATAAAATGTAAAATAATTTAATTGTTATAATTTAAAATATATATACTATATTTTATTTGCACACATGCTGTCTACTATATATAGCCTATAAACAAAACATGTTTTTAAATGTCTATTACATTAGATACAAATATTGTCATTACACTGAAATATTTATTGACAGATAAAAAGAAGTACTAAACTGCAGTAAATGGCATGTGAGAATGCAAGTTATGGAATATTAATAATATTAATGTTTATGTTACATTAATGTAAAGCTTAAAGTAGTGAAGATGCTTTAGTTACTGTCACAGAAAGAACTAGTTACAAATGCACAATATAAGGGCTTAAAAGGAATAGCATTTTTGATCGTCTTAAAAGTAGGAAGATGTTAGCTAGCGCAAAATCAAAATGTGGATTAGACAAATGTGCACTAAACTGAGTAGGTAGGTTTAGTCTATACAAATGTTTTATAACAGTTATTACCCCTCCATGCCACTTAAGCTACAGAAATATAAAATTGGTTATTCAGTGATTAGCATACCATGTTGAGGCTAATCGCTATGAAGCAACAAATGTACACTAACTTGAGTAGGTTTAATTGCTACAAATGATTTATAATAGTTATGTAGGTTTAGTCTATACAAATGATTCATAAGTTATGACCCGTCCATGCCATCTAGCTACCGAAATGTAAAATTGGTTTTTAGTGATTAGCATACCATGTTGATGCTAATGGCTAAGAAGCAAGTCATTAACAGTACAGTTTTTTAAATGACTGTGGGTTACATTGCATTATCACTTGTATTTATACTAATTTGTCTTTGCGTTCCATATAAATTTGTAGTAACGTTTTCATTTTAAGAGTTAATAGTAGTACGAGTAACAATTTTTAATATAATTGAAGTAGACTACCGTATAATGAAGGAAAATCTGTCCTGACTTTGTGGTCTCCCAGGAGGCCACATCACCCTTAGCATTTGCCTATATTACCTACAGTATAATGGACGAGCCGCCCCTGCGGAACAGCCACATAAAAGCAGGACAGCGAAGAAGTGAAGTGAAAGTGCAGCGAAGGGAAATTACGACAAAGCGAGCTCAGAGAATGGGACAGAAATGAAGATGGCAAGAGGAGGTGATCTCCATTAAGTGAAAGCAGCAGGCAGTGAGAGGAGCGGGCACGGATGCTGTGTGAGTGACCGCGTGGAATTAGAAACTGTTCCGCTCTAGTGACTCGTCACTATCTCTCCATCCTCGTGCTGATTGGACGGCAGGGAGTCTCACCAAGACGCTTACAGCGTCTCACAAAAGTAAGTAAACTTCTTACATGTATGTCCTTATTTTATAGCTTTTCATGGGACAATACTGAACAAGTGACATTTTGTTACCAATGAACCTGTGCACAGCTTGTATAACTGTAACATCACTGTTTTTATTTTATATTTATTATTATTATTAATTCAATCTCTGGTGTAATATCCTTATTGATTGATTGAATAATTTTTTATTTTATTATCTTTTCTTATTAGTGTTGTTCCGATACCGATACTGGTATCGGCAGATGTGCCGATACTGCATTAAAACAGTGGTATCGGTATCGGTGACTACTCACAAGTAACATGCCGATACCATTAATTCCAACGCTAATATAGGATTTTGGATGCAGCATCTTGTGCCTTGCTGGTGCACGACATTCACTGGTATGTGACATGTTCACTGCATGCCGATCTAAGATATCCTATTGGCCCTTGAATGCTCTGAACCAATGGCAGGACAGCTTTTTCATGTTGAGGAAAACAAAAAACTTAAAGCTACTCTATGTAGGATTTCCCAAAAAAATATCTTAACAATAGCCTTTTTATTTGACCATTTATGACTGAAACATATTCTAATTAGTAGATCAACATCTTCGCTGTTCACAATGGGTACTCCGACAAGCCTCTGGCCAATATTATTTCGGAAGCATCCGGTCCGAATCCTTCGAATTTCCCGCCCTCTGTCTGCAGGATGTGACGTCATGCGCGTCATCGTCAGTTGTTTCCTGTCGCGCGAAGACGGAACTAGTACAGATTTTCGCTGCCCCAGACACCCGCTGTTACTCCGCGAAAGGCTGCTTAAAAAAAAAAAAAAATGAAAACAATGTCAAGTGCCAAGAAAAAAAAATAAAAATCTAAACTTGATAGTGACCGACGCCGAGAACGAGAGTGAACATTGGTTTGACATTTCAGCGGTGGAGAGCGTTGAGATCGGACTTGGATTAGAAAAGTGATTCACAACTGGCTTTCTTTCTACTCCAAAAGGTAAGAAGCGAGTATCTTGACATTTAGAAGAAAATGTGTTGTTTTCAAATAGCAGTAACCTCAAGATCGATCACTTCTCGGTCGTAACTATTGGGGTGAAAGTGAGGTGGACGGCAACATTTAGCGTGAAAGGGGCGGCAAAGTTGAATGTAATAGAACAGAATGACTTTATGAAGAATCAGGCTAAATGTTGCCTTATTTTCCTCCGTGAAAACAGCCTATTGTAGCTACATTATGCTAACGGAATGTGAACGGTACTACTGAATGGCGATAACATTCACGGCCATATCACACTAAGTAGTGAATGGGTCTATATGTTTTTCACAATCGTCAATTTCCATAAATGACAGCCAACCTTTCGGCTAACGCACAATGACGCTAGCCTGGGGGCGACATACACTAATAATGACTAGAATCAGGTTGACGTCCGTCGAGTGACTACAATATGTAACTGCATATTAACATCGGAATGAGGTCCAATTAATTGACGTAATTTGCACATCGTTTTGGAGTACAGCACAGGACTGGACTTCGACCGACTAAAGCAATATGATCTGCACGTCCCGTGGACATCAATTGTTTAGTGGGGATCGAGAGTCTCATTCCGTGAAGTGGCCAGCTTTGTATAACATTATAAAACTTCTTACCTCTGAAAACATAGTTTCATTGGATATGAAGAGCCCAGTCTTCAGTATTGAGGTCGTGCGTGTACGAGCGTGCAGTTTGTTTTCGGCCACAGGTGGCAGTAGAGATTTGAAATTTTAAATCTTACATAGAGCTGCTTTAAGTATTGGTATGGTATCGGTATCGGCCGATACTGCAAAGCTGGGTATCGGTATTGGGAGCCAAAAAACGGTATCGGAACAACACTAGTTCTTACTGCTGCTGGAAATGTAAATTTCCCAGAGGGAGCCATCCCAAAGGGATCAATAAAGTCAAGTCTAAGTCTAAGTCTAACCGTGCCTAAATGGCTAATCTGCTGGCAACAAAAGTGAGAACACCCCTAGGTGAAAATGTCCAAATTGGGCCCAATTACTGCACCTATATTTTCCCTTCCCAATGACATGTGACACAGAGTTACAAAGTCACACTCCAATTGAGTTTGTACATTTGACATTTAATTTTTTTATCTATTATTGGGGAAAAAATATATACAATTGTACTCAACAAAAATATAAACATTTTTCTTTTTCCATTTTTCCATTCTTCCATCAAAATGGTTAAGTGATAAACAGTGGCTGGGGGGGGGGGATGTCGCAAACGGGGCCGAGCAAACCTGTCAGCTGCGTGACGTCACTCCCGCGGCAATTTGAAAGCACGCGCGGATTTTTTTTTCCACTCACTCATTCACACGGAAGCTTCTGTGAGTGAGTGAGTGAGTGAAAAAATAAATAAATAATCCCTGCGTGCTTTCAAATTGCCACGGGTGTGACGTCACGCAGCTAACACGTTCGCCCGGCCCCATTTGCGACACGCCCCCCTGCTCTGTGATTGGCTGGAGGGGTGTAAACACTGTCTTTCCACAGAAACGTCCCGCCGTTTACAAAACAATCACAAAATGGCAAAATACAGGCTGAGGGGTTTTTGGACAAAATCACCCCCACACGTTATGAGAAGCCCATATCTATAAATTGAGAAGTATTTTGTTTGTTTAAATCATGTATTTAAAAAGTGCATTTTCCTGAGCGAAACCGGCAGACAGCCCCTTTAAGTGAAACTTCTGCAGACAGACTTTCTCCCGACCAGGTGATAATCATCCCTCCGCATCCAGACTGCAAATGAGTTGCAAAAAGAAACTGAGTGGGGGCAATTGTGGAGATCAGCCAGGCTGTTCAAAATTATGAAAATATTTGCACATTGGCACAATTCTAATACAGTAATAGAAATCCGCCAACTGTTTTTAATGCATTTTGTAGATTTAAATTAGACTTCAATCTGGGCTGTTGGCTCCATTTTGTAAATAGCAGGTGTCGGTTCCAAGCTAATGTTGCATAATTTGAAAGTAAATAAAAGCAAAATTAAATCAGTGTATTGATTTTTGTTTAAATGACATCTGCGTACAAGAATGGCATCAATGTTTTACGTTATTTAGTTTAAAATCTATCTAATCATCATATCAATGATTAAACGAGATGAAGTGGAAACAGTCATTTAAATTTCCATCTCATCTGTATGATTTGACTCGAAAAATTACAATGTGGGATGTAAAGAGCTTCATCCAGAGAACTTTTGCTTCGGAAAAAAATGTTTTCAGATGTCTCCATTTTTGTGCCATCACCACCCTGATACTTGAGTTCACTATCCTCTGGGTCATATCCGGCATCTTAGAGAGGGGAATAATGGATATAAAAGTGCAGGAAGTCTGGAACGTCTCGTCATGCTGTGAGAGGTCTGCTTCAATAATGCCACAAAAATCAGTTCCAGAGGCTTTCAGAAAGAAATTTTCAAAAAAAAAAAAAAAAAAAAGTTGGGAGCGCGAAACAGCTTGCAGTCTCGTGTTTACATCAGAGAAAACGACGACGATAGCTGAAGTAGAAACACTAATCACATAAAATCTATCAATTCCATTAGCCGCTATAAATCTCGTTCCAGCGCAAGCAGGTGAAGCTCCCACAGGAGGCGTTGTCTTTTTAAACTGAAGCACAGCTTTTCTCTAGTAGTTAGCCTAAAAGACCCTGTAGAATAATGAAGAAAAACAATTACTATTCACATTGATGCACTGTGCTGTAAAAAGGAGTTTCGAGAAATATTAACGCAAAACAACGCTCATTATTAATTTACACTATGCCACTGAGGAGTGATGACTTAAAGCTTTTCAAAACTGTTTTAATGGTGCTTGCAGTATTATTGTGACATCTGAATTGACATGTGACTTCACAAACAGTAGTGCTGTTGTAATTCTTGATATGTACTGGAAAAGCAAGACCGGTGAAAAGTTGAAAAGCTGGTCAATGACGGTGATAACTGACACATTTCAAAACTGGTCAATTGTTGTTCTTCTTCAGCTTATTCTTTAGCTTATTCTTCAGCTTGCTTATGCTTATTCTTTTAAGTAGTGCCATGGACATAATCGCTCTAAACAAGATGTTGAAGATGTTTGTTTGTTTCAGTTGTTGCACCAAGTGCCACCTTAACTCATTCACTCCCAGCCATTTTCACAGAAGCAATCCCGTTCGCTCCCGGCTGTTTTACCGAATTTTGACTGATTTTGCAAGGGCCACAGAATATTGTGTTCAATTGCTATAAAAGCATGGAACCTACCAAAATAAAGATTAAAGTCTCTTCTTTCATCAGAAAAAAAAGTATGTTTCTATCTGTTTCCATTTTGCAGCAATTAGCATTAGAAGAGAGCTAAGTTTCATCAGTTTTCACAAATCTAGTTAAAATTGTAAGTAATTTAGCTTTTTTTCTACATGGCTCTGGTTGATCGCCTTTGCTCTTCTGCTACCTGCTGGCCGTTTGTGTAATAACTACCATTTCTGCAACCGTTCTTTGCAGTTGAGAGGCTGCATCAAAGGCTTCTGTATGCTCTAGCATAAAAAAAAACAAAAGCAAAAAAGTTATAAATACGTCTTTGGGACACGTAAAACATAAAAAAAAATTACGTTATTGGGAGCAAATGAGTTAAAAAAAATAACTTCTCTTCAAGTACTACCATCATAGTAGGCATTTTCAGTTTTTAAAACAAAACGAAAAACAGACAAGACACTCCTGAAAAGTAGGCTATGTATTATAAGCACAAAAACGCGGAATAGGCGAGTTTCACGACGAACGACGAGCTTCAAAAATTAAATAAATCTGCCAATAAGTACATTTCCGATAAGCAGAGAAGCGCTGTACTACTTTGCCGTAAATTTAAAAGGGCATACCTTGATGTGAAGCCTGGATAAAACAGATTCCAAAAGATCTAATAACATGACCCTATCTCCCAATTTAATTGGTTTAAATCCTGTCAATGAAATTTCAAAGAGCAGGAAGCCCGAAGTGGTGTCCACCCACCGAGCTGCCCGTTATTTCTGGTACTTAACGAACAGAAGAGGCTCGGGGCTGGAGGGCAAAGCTAAATATGAAGGCTGATGATGAGCGCCTCCGACTTGCACCCTGATCCATTTAGAAAGGGTTAAAAGAAAACATGCTGAATGACAATCTTGATTGAGGAGGTGGCAGAAGACAATCCACCAGTACAGGGTGGTTTAAAAAAATAAAAAAATCAGCACAGTGCAAGCAGTGAAGCACTCGCTTGTGAAATCACCCTAAAAAAAAAAAAAAATATTTTTCCATACACAGACAAGATGTCTTGACTGTCCATCTCATTAGTTAAGCTTCCAGGCTGATCATTGCCCTTAGCACATACTGTATACATTATTATATGTCATCTTTTCATAGTGTCTTCAAAACAATGTGGACTTTAATTACAGCAGAAACATCCTTGCATATTAAACGGCAACACACCTTTTGACTGCACTCTTTTTTTTTTTTTTTCCCCCAGCATGTCTGACTGGAACCGTCATGCTATGCTATCCTATGCTATGCTATGCTATCCTATGCTATGCTATGCCTTGAGATTATTACGGTAATTCACCGTGATTGTGGCTCCTTCAGGTGTGGGTGTCTTGGCCACCTGGGGGCAGTATAATACAGACATCCATATTGTTCACAACTCCTCAGTAAGCTGCAGTATTATTTGTTGTTTTTTTGCAGAGGATAAAGAAAACATGCCAGATTTTTTTTTTTTAATACCATCTGTCTACATGTGTAGCTGCTTCATTTGTGTTCAAATATTCATTGCTAAATGGTTATAACACATGACACGATACAATTTGTTAGTCCATCTGTGGCATTTTAAATTGTTTATGTTAATTGTCATAATTGCTCACACCGCGAAAAACTCACGAGTGAAGTTACTCACATTGCAAGGTACCAAAAAATAGCCATTTTACATTTCACACTGGTATCACCAAGCCCACAGCTTTTCATTGAGTGAATGCTCCCGCCTTGTTAGAGCGCCAACCAGTGTCAAAAGTTAGAAGTGCAATGCAGACAAGCACAAGCCCAATGCAGGTCACATTAAATGTTCTTTTTAGAATATGCCGCAGGCGTGATCAAAAAATAAATTAAATAAATAAAGAGCTGCTATCCAGACTTTGGACACCCGCGTCCTAGAGGGCAGCCGGTATTTATTTTGCAGGCGTCAAGCCTTGGCAGAGGTCCATGCTCTCAGAGTGCTCTTTTGCTTGTACTGAGAGTCACTTAATGGGCCACATTGTCACATTTATCCCACAAAACACTTAGTAAACCTCTCAAATGGCTGCTAATCTTCTCCTGGTCTGAAATTGATACGTGAAATGTGAAACGACAGTAAATCTTGTTTAGTATAGAAATACCGTATAGGTTATAGTTTGCCATCTATAAGTGTCTAATTGTAAGCCTCCAGTGTGACAAAATGTTCGTGCAGCGCATCACTGAAGGCGCAATCAATGCTTCCATTTAATACACACAGCATGATACAAGCTGGGGAAAAATGAATGCGCAGTTGATTAACTTTGAACAATTCATAATACAGAGTTAAAGCCTCTCAAAGCTGGAATTGACTGTTTTCTCTCCCACAGTTTGAGGGGGGCACGTACCTGCTTACTAACAAGACAGAGAATTAATTCCTTTTATGTTACAGTGCTTATAATGTTTTTGATGTAAGGCTCTCTGATGGAGATGACTTTTGAACAGTGGGTACAGTCCAAACCACCCATCCCATTAATGAAAGTCGGTAATAGAGAAGAGTGTAAAATATTCAGCGGTAAATTTTACTCAAAGTATTTTTAGTGTGTACAAGAGATTTTGCCTGTCCCATGAAAAAACTATTAAAGATTTTTCACTCAGAAATTCTAAGCACATTTGGAAAGGAGAAATTTTGACTAAATTTTATTGTATTAAAAAAAAAAATACAAAAGTTAACACAGGTTATACAGGTTGAGGAATGAACTCACAACCTGCAGCTTGGGAGACTGCTACTCTACCATCTGAGCTATGCCACTCCTACTGTTTGCTCGTATCCAAAAGGAGTCCAAAAAGCATATTTTTGGTCACTCGGAAGTACGAAAATTCCAGCTGACATGAGCAATATACTAACACACAGTAGAAGTGGCATAGCTCAGGTGGTAGAGTGGCATATTCCCAAGCTAAAGGTTGTAAGTTTGTTCCTCAGTCCTTGACTTGACTTGTGTAATTTTTTTTTTTTTTTTTTTTTAAACAAACTAGTAAAATATGTCAAAATCTCTCATTGCAAAATTTACTTGCAATTTCTGAGTGACTTTATATATATATATATATATATATATATATATATATATATATATATATATATATATATATATATATATATATATATATATATATATATATATATACTGTTGTCTCTCCTCTTGTGTCCCCTCCTCTTTGTTGTCTTTTGTACCCAGTCCCACATGTGGACACTGAAGGCTTGTGAAAAGATATATATATATATATATATATATATATATATATATATATATATATATTATTATTAATTTTTTTTTCATGGAATACGCAAATTCTCACACACACTCAAAATACTTTGAGTCAAATTGACTCTTTTCCAAGTGTAAATTTGACGAACTAGAAATTATAAATTAGAAGAATAGAAAATTACCATTAATTGCATGCAATTTTAAGGAAAAATGCTCATTTGGGTTATGTAGGTCTTTCTTTAAAAATATCTGTTATGTTTTGGGGGGGGGGGGTCCGCGACCCTCATGAAGATAAGAGGTTCGGAAAATGGATGGATGGTTTTTGGGGGATACATTTTATATATATATTATATATACTTATTATTATTATTATGTGTTTTGCTAGGGATGGGCGAGTACCGATAACAGGTATCAGTATCGGCCAATATCCGGCTTTATTTCAAGGTATCGGTACTCACGATGGCGTCTGTTACCAGTATCGGCTGCCCTCTTGTGTCCATTTTATCCATCCATCTTCTTGACCGCTTATCCCTCACAAGGGTCACGGGGGGTACTGGAGCCTATCTCAGCTATCTTTGGGCAGTAGGCAGGGTACACCCTGAACTGGTTGCCAGCCAATAGGAGGGCACATAGAGACAAACAACCATCCACACGCACAAGCACCGAGGGACAATTCGGAGCGCCCAATTAACCTGCCATGCATGTCTTTGGAATGTGGGAGGAGACCGGAGTACCCGGAGAAGACCCACGGAGCCTGGACTCGAACCCGAGTCCTCAGAACTGGGAGGCAGACGTGCTATCTACTGTGCCGCCCTGCCCATTTCATGAGTTAGAAATTACAAATCAGAAGAGTAGAAAATTGCCGTTAAATTCAGGCAATTATAAGGAAAAATGTTATATTGGGTTATGTAGATCTTTCTTTTAAACTGTCTTTTTTTTGTGGGGGGGGGGGGGGGGGATTTTATTTATCAAAGGTTCTAGTGGTATCGGTGACTACTCAAGAGTTGAGAACTTGTTCTATTATCACTCTAGGGGAAAAAGTGGTATTGAACATACCTAGTTAAGAGGCATATCAAAAACTTATAGGGTGCAAACAAACAATAAACCCAATACTTTTTTTTTTTCATTTTACGAAAAGATTTAACAACGCAAGAAAAGGTGCACTAGTCATTATTAAACCATAATGTTGCATCACATATTCAAAGTAACTCAACTTTAAATCTGATGATAAGTCATGTGCTGCTATTGCAAAGGCATTTTAACACTTTTTATTCCAATCAGGCCTTATTTTCCAGTTAGACCAATTTCTAATAAGAAAGTAAGTCTTCAGACATGTTTTCAGAGGATTAGGGCATCCGACTCACACGTGTTTTCATACACATCGCCTGGAGGTCATATCCAAAGCACCACACTGGAGACGGCCAGCGGTGCTGGACTTATTGACTGACAGAGCTAAAGCAACACTTGCTGGTCACATTTCAGCAACAGCCTTGGGCAACCTGCTACTACCAACGATGAATGCATGTGCATGTTTCGTGTGTGTGTGTGTGTGTGTGTGTGTGTGCGCGTGTGGAGCGTTGGAATTCCCGGCAGCCCATAAGAGTGACTGGGAGGATGTCTGACAGGTGAAGATAAACGGAACCAACAGCGTGGAGGCAGTCGCTCTTTAAACGTAACATGCCAGACGTGGAGCAGATTGTCTAAACTGCACAAATGGCGTGCGTGGACGGGATTTGGAGGCTGCATTTATGTATGCAGCCCGCTTGGCAAAGTGTGGAGGCTGTGGAGGTGTGTTTTGCTTATAAAACCGAGCGTGCATGATTTGGTTTTATGTGTACATAGTGGATGAGACTGGATGGAATCCAAGAGATAGCAAACCACAGGCAACAGTATTTCGATGCAAAACGTGCTACATTGTGTTACTACTACTTGCACTAATTTTAGAGCAGGTCACTCAAAAAAAAAAAAAAGTGATGAGCTCGCTGTGGCAATGATGGCAGCAATCATACGTTTGCTTTCCAAAGACGACCTCTAGATGTGACGCTGGTTTTTGTTACACTCTCAAACTCATTGCCGACCAATCCATGATAACAATGTGACCCTCGACCAAAGAGTTTACGCTCTGTTAATAAAAATTTGCATCGTTAATTGTCAGAGAAGTGCAGCAATAAGCCAAATGTGTTACTGTATATACAATATGGGCGATTACCTTTTAAAATCGTAATTAATCGCGTGACTTCAATAGATAACTCATGATTAACCACAAATTTTCTCTCTTCTAAATGTACAATAAAAAATTTTTTTTTCAGTTTTCATACTTTTGTTAACATAAAAGTGGAAAAAAATAAACTAATAGAAACATGGCTGCATCTTTTAGTTACTGAAACAGTAATTTCATAACAATTCATAAAATTGAGTTAAAATTAAAAAGATGTACTGTACTGTAAAAAAATAAGTGTGATAATGATGATTTGTGTTGGTCATTTTTCTGCTACTAGATGGCATAATTGCATTTGTAAGACATTGGTGACAGCTCAATGCATTTTCTTTTCATATTAACTCATTCACTCCCAGCCATTTTCACAGAAGCAATCCCGTTCACTCCCGGCTGTTTTACTGGATTTTGACTGATTTTGCAAGGCCCACAGAATATTGTGTTCAATTTCTATAAAAGCATGGAACCTACCAAAAGAAAGATTAAAGTCTCTTCTTTCATCAGGAAAAAAAAGTATGTTTCTATCAGTTTCCGTTTTGCAGCAATTAGCATTAGAAGAGAGCTAAGTTTAATCAGTTTTCACAAATCTATTTAAAATTGCAAGTAATTTAGCTTTTTCTCTACATGGCCCTGGTTGATCTCCTTTGTTCTGCTGCCACCTACTGGCTGTTTGTGTAATAACTACCCTTTCTGCAACCATTCTTTGCAGCTGAAAGGCTGCATCAAAGCCTTCTGTATGCTCTAGCATAAAAAACAAAAACAAAAAAATGTATAAATATGTCTTTGGGACACTTACAACATTAAAAAAAACGTATTTACACGTTATTGGGAGCAAATGAGTTAAGACCATCTAATCTTTAACATGAAGTCACTTGCAGAATTCTGCACTTTTATAAAATTATAAAACAAGTTGACACACTAATCTTGGCACCTCTAATATACATATATACAATATTCCGTTGAATTCAATAAAAATGGTAGAACAGCAGATGTGTTCATTGTACATTCATTGAAATGAATGTGTTTTATCCTTAAACCCAAAGCCCAACACCCAATAGTCACATTCAGTTTTAGCCTTGGCTTCATTCTGAAAATTAATTAGCATATATATTGATTGACTTGCACATCAACTCTAGCACAGTAGTGCAATCAAACATACAGCTAGAGTTGATGTACCTTTTTAATCTATGTTCTTATCATCCATTGCAAACTATTTACCCAGTAAATGGAAATGCTCAGAACGTCGAATTACCTCTCGTCAGACATCAACGTAGACAACAAAGCCTTATGAAGGGTTGAAAATTTGAAAAAACACTCCAAGGTGCTCAATATTATTCCGTCTATTTGTGACTGTGAGTCAACTCAAGGTCATAGTGTCCACATTAGAAACCTCCACTTGGATTTTACATTAGATGCACAGAAAGATCACGGCCATAATACATTCTAAGATACTTTTTTGGAAATATAAACAAACACAAAATATCATCTAACTACAGATGTGCTCATAACTTTGCATACAGTATAGTACCTGTGTGAAAACTTAGGAGCACAAATGAATGCACAAAAGCTAAATGTGGCTTAATGACACAAAAGCGCTGTAAATTGTCACCAGAATTCACAAGCAATTGGCACAGTGTTTGAGATTTTATGGACATTAAGCTTTTTACTCACCATACAGTTGTGCTCATAAGTTTAGCATTGCAAACATATGAATACAAATGCAAATGATTAAGCCCAGTAACGGTATCCTAGACTTCCTTTAGAGGTATGCAATAGACTCACTAAAATTAATACAGAGAAAAGATGATGAAAAATATATTAGAACATACATATTAGAATGAATGAAATGAAAATATCTTGTCAAGAAAATTTAGGGAGATGCAAATTACAGCACAGTTACAGTTCAGTTGTATTGAACTTTTAAGTACAACGTTTGCATTCAATCTAACTGTCCCTTTTTAAATGTATATACAATTTTTACTTATGTGCAATACATATTTGAATCATTGAACAACGTCTTTCTATTTTCTTATATTTAAATGTTCAAACTATGTAAAATGCTACAATGGCTTTCAATAACTGGAAAATGTGCAATTTCTGCAGAAATTGTGTGGGAATGCTCAACGCTGAATGCTAATAGCTGAATGCTAAAATTTGAATCTACGCAGAATGCTTATAAAGTAAATTGAAAGATAAATTATAATGTATAAACACTAAGGCATGCTACACTAATGTATTTTAAAGCTGATGATGATGGCACCTCAGTTTGTTTTTTGTATTTTTTTTACGTATTACTTGTTTTAAAAATGTTGACAACCAGACTTAGATTATGAAATAAATCTACTAGCTAACTATTATTTGCAAAGAATTTGAGCTGCATGTCTGTCGTAAAAAAAACAACAAAAAAAAACAGATTAAAGACACGAAGGGGCGTTAGCTGGCTGGACGACTCAAGAGTCAAGGTTGAGTGAGTGCCACCGAAAGATCGATGAGCTGTCACCAACACTAATCAGGCTTCACACAGAAACATTCATCTCATTCGGAGCAGTACGAGAAGTGGACATGACCAGCATCTTACCGGCAAACTAAGCACGGCTGCGATTGTAACAGATTGGCTTCATCCAGGCATCCATTTTCTTTAGTGCTTATCCTCATTAGGGTCGAAGGTAAGTTGGAGCCTATCCAAGTCGGCTTTGGGCAAGAGAGTTCGTATCCACGTTATAATCGCAGATCTTAAAGTGATCATTGAGGGCTACTGGAAGAAAGCAATGCACCACTTTTGAGGCCTGAGAGGGTTCCCAGCTAAGCTGCAGTAATAGTCGTCTGTTGGCACACAGCAGAAAGAATATACAGTACGCCTGTGAGTATTGCTGTAGGCTCTTTCTTTCTGTCGCTGCTCTGTATGTGTTAAAGAAGCAGAACTTGGAAGGTTTACAATTACCATAACAGCTCATTTCCATTCTATGGCATTTCGTATTTATGTTAGCATTAGGACAACAGAATTTTGTTCAACGAAATTATTATTTATGCCATTGTTGAACTTTTTTTTTTTTTCTAATATATTGTATAATGTTCAGTCCTATTTTTCTTTGTCAGTTTTACATTAAACTTCAACTGGGAGTGGTAAATTAGTTTGAAGCAAGCACACTTTGTATCTTATTTGGAGAACTGTGTAGAGTAAGAAGAAACACTAAAGAAAAGCTAAGCTTGTAAAAGTATGTTTTCATATGTTTAAAGTCTAAACACAGTCTTGCATTTGTGGAATATGAATTAATCAGCAAAATTTACCTGTTTTGTCCCTTTACCATCTCAGCGCGGCAGCCATTTTGGGTACTGTGTCGTTATTTTCAGTCGACAACAAGTGACAAAATGGCAGCCGATTGAGAAGGATTTAAAAAAAAAGAAAAAAAAAAGGGTGGATTGCTGCTTGAATCATATTACATAAATGCAATATTAATCAGAATGTCATGTTTAGACTAGTTTGAGCACAAAGAACATATTTTTCTAAAGAAAAACTTTTAAATTTGTTTGAAGAAAATGAAAAGGGTAAAAAAGTAACAATAAAAATAATAATAAAATAATAATAATTATTATTATTAATATTAATATTAGTATTAATATTATTAATCTTTATCTTTGTTATTATTAATCTTTATTATTCATTATTATCATTATTCATTATTATTATTATTATTATTATATGTACCCCAAAAGAAGCACTGCAACATATACTTTGCAGTAAACAGAAACTTTCAGTATTTTTCAAGACTTCTATGTGGGTCATAAAAGGATAGAAGTGATGCTTCCTGCCAATAAAATGAAAAAGAAGCCCCCCTATATGGGCTGTATTCGAGGCGCTTTTGAACTGGGACAGTCTTCACACGGCATAATGACATCAGCGCTCAAATGAAGCCTCCGAAGGATGCAGCCCCTGAGAGTTGGGTCACTGCTCACATGTTGTAATATCTCGGACTGTCTCATCTCATAACCCAACAACAATTTCATTTGAGGCGCTCACAAATACATTTAATTTATACAATCTCGGCGGTCTGTCAGCCTCCGGAAACACAGTGTGCATGTGACTTTGTCAAACTTAGCCAGATTACATTTGAAAGAATATGTCATTAGAATAAATGGGCACATGGGAGGAAAGGTGGAGGCCAAACTAATCAAGGGTGCTAAAAAGCGTGAAAGTACCATTACTCATAATGCCAAATACAAGCAGCAAAGACAAATTACTTCAAACCAATGGCAACGCTTACATCAGAAACAATTAAGTGGAAAGGAGAAAAACCTTACCTGGCCAATGAGCTGAGTATTATATTACAGTAATATTAATTAAAAAAAATATAATAATAACTAGTGTTGTTTTTTTTGGCCCCCGAAACTGATACCCAGCTTTGCAGTATCGGCCGATACCGATACCATACCGATACCTAAGGTTTTTTTCCTTAACATGAAAAAGCTGTCGTGCCATTCAAGGGCCAATAGGATATCTTAGATCGGCATGCAGTGAACATGTCACATATTAGTGAATGTCGTGCTCGAACAAGACACAAGATGTTGCATCCAAACTCCTATATTAGCGTTGGAATTAATGGTATCGGCATGTTACTTGTGAGTAGTCACCAACACCGATAACACTGTTTTAATGCAGTATCGGCGCCATTGCCGATACCAGTATCGGTATCGGAACAACACTAATAACAATAACAACAACGACAACAACAACGGTAAACGGACGGTTAAATTCTTTACATTCTATTTATTAATTGTGCCATTAATGGGCCTACATTGTCAAAAAGGAAATTATTAATGTGCTCTTTTCTTTAGCATTTCCTTTGCCGTCATTTTTTTCATTTCATTGTTAAGGTAAGCTAAGCTAATTTGCGCTACAAGTATGGTCATAGAATTGAACTTGTATCTTAAGACACAGCTGAATTAATAATAGCCTAACAGTCACGATTAAAAAAAAAATCTTAAACAGAGAATTCCCTTATATTCCCAAGATGAGTCACTGCCATCACATTTTTAACTGAATATCTATTTTCTATTAACTTTGTGCAAGTTTGGTTTAAGGCCACCATGTTGCCGGTGCCAAGGTAGTGGTAGCGACGTGCCAAAACCGAAACAGAGAAAACAAAACAGAAAGTACAAGCCAAGCTGAACCTGCAGGACCTTTTCAAAAAAAGTGTGGTAGCTTCACAGGAGCTGATTATCTCCGCCTCAGGCTACATAGTCTCCAAGGCTGGCTAGAATGCATTCGGATGAGCAGCTCATTCTGGCGAGACTTGACCGTGTGAAGGAAAACATAATGGGAATTACAACACATAACATTGCCTGAAGGAGGCCTCCATTCAGGGAATCTTTTCATCTCTTGTACCTTTCTGACACAACCTGGAAAAGTGGGACATAGCCATGTCTAAAGTATGTGCTGAAATAGCCGATAGTGGCTGCAGCATTAATATAATTAGGTGCGTGGAGACTTGAGTGCGAGTCATCTTTAAACACCCTTCCCGAATAATTTGGTGGTCTAATGTGGACATATAAGCCCTTGGTTGACATAAGCTGCGTTTCCATTACAGTTTTTCACAGACATAAAGTGATATTATACTATTTCGATAAAGTACAATTTCGATTTGTCTGTGTTTCCTTTGAAGAGTGTTTCACTTATAAGGTGCAATTCTCGTAGTGTCGCGTCTTGTGAGATTTTGCAGTTCTGTAGGAGGTGCTCATGATGTTTATGGGAGACAGACGCTTGGGGTTATTAAGATTACTTTAAAAACATGTCTCGCCCCTCTTTGGGCGGGATCGGGTATTTGGTGTTATGTGTGTGCGCTCACAACTTGTGTTATAGTACGGACGGATGGTTTTCAACGACGACGTGTGCCCGGGGAAACAGCCATATCTCATGCAACGTGCATTGAATGGCGTCATTGTCTCTATAGCTAAATCGCTTTGTGTTTAAAAAGACATGTTATCCCCTCAGGAGGCAGCTCCGACACAAAAGAGAGTGGCCCCATGTACTTCCTACTTCCTTCCCTCCGTGACCGGGCTGTGGTCACATGACTAAAAAGTGTTTCCATTACACTTTTGTGAAATACTTCTATTCGACACGTCTCGAAAACAATCTCCTGAGAGCGTACAAACTTTTTTTGCGATAGTTGAGAGTTTTTTCAAAAATCATGTATTTCCATTACCAGCTTGATGTTACGCAACTTGCCTTTTGCGCAAAACGGAGGGTAATGGAAATGCACTTATAGCTTTTTGCGAAGTGGAATTTTCTGCAAAGCTGACAACTAAGACAAAATGACAGATTACAGTAAATTGTAGGGCTAAAAAAATATATATATAAATAACTACTCTATCGAATAGAGCCCAATATCAAATCATAAAACCATGAATAAATTTTTTAAAAATCCCCCCCCCCCGCCCCATAAATTCTGAAGAAAATAGAATTTTAAAGAAAGACTTTCTTTTGTATCTTACTTTTTTTTCTTGAAATTTACTGTTCACATGAATTTAAAAATATTTCACCTGTTTTATAAGCTGCGCTATGATTGGTTGTCACCTGAGACCGGCGCAACATTGATGTCATCTTCAGGCGACAGCAAGTGGCAAAATGGCCGCCCCCTGAGATGGATAAAAATGGCTGGATTTTGCTTTATAACTCATATTCCATCCATCCATTCTCTGAGCCGATTTTCCTCACAAGGGTCACAGGGGTGCTGGAGCCTATCCCAGCTGGCTTCGGGCAGTAAGGGGGGTACAACCTGAGCTGGTTGCCAGCCAATTGCAGGGCACACATAGACGAACAACCACTCACTCACACACACCTACGGACAAATTAGATCATTGAGTTAACCTACCAAGCAGGTCTTTGGAATGTGGGAGGAAACTGGAGTACCCGGAGAAAACCCACGCAAGCACGGGGAGAACATGCAAACTCTACCCAGGAAGCCCATAGCCCAGACTCAATCTCACGCCCAACTCATATTCCACAAATGCAATATTAACCAAAATGTCATTTTTAACTCATTGACTCCCAGCCATTTTCACAATCCCGGCTGTTTTACTAGATTTTGACTGATTTTGCAAGGCCCACAGAATATTGTGTTCTATTGCTATAAAAGCATGGAACCTATCAAAAGAAAGATTAAAGTCTCTTCTTTCATCAGGAAAAAAAAAAAGTCTGTTTCTATCTGTTTCCGTTTTGCAGCAGTTAGCATTAGAAGAGAGCTAAGTTTCATCAGTTTTCACAAACCTATTTAAAATTGTAAGTAATTGAGCTTTTTTTCAAGATGGCCCTGGTTGATCTCCTTTGCTCTGCTGCCACCTGCTGGCCGTTTGTGTAATAACTACCATTTCTGCAACCGTTCTTTGCAGTTGAGAGGCAGCATCAAAGCCTTCTGTATGCTCTAACATTAAAAAAACAAAAAACAAAACAAAAAAACAAACAAACAAAAAAACGTATAAATACGTCTTTGGGACACTTAGAACATTAAAAAAATTTATTTATACGTTATTGGGAGTAAATGAGTTAAGCTAGCAAGGTCACATATAACCTATTATTGTCAAGAAATGTCTAAGGTTGACTTCCACTTTAAGCTGCCATCTTCATCAATAGTTGAGCTTGATAAACAGACCACGTTTCCAGGTAGTCTCTGTGGTCGGCCACTATATGACAAAATATGCCAGTTATTCAATTGAAAAAAAAAATGTTACAGTGTCAAACAGTTCACTGTACCTAGTGCTGATTGTTGACAGCATCCCCAGTCACATGACACTTTGACACAGCGGCATTTCATGGCTGGAATTGTTCTCAAGTCGATTAGCTGCTCAGAGTTGACAGCCTTGGGAGTCAGGGAGACAGGTAACAATTGCCGACAGCAAGGAATTAAACCAAACACAGACTTTAGCATATTAACATGACCGGCTTGACTGAAAGGTATTGAAAGCTTGAATAATACTTAGCAGAACTTGTGCCGTCTACTGGGGGGAAAAAAAAAAAAACCTCATAGTAATGATTTCACTTGTATTGAATGAGCAAGAGTCTGCTTTTTGTCTCATTAGTAGCATTGTACGATAGTCTCTCGTTTCTCTACAGTGTTAGAGAGATCACAGGCCCTTATTAAAAAAAAAAAAAAAAAAAAAAAAAAGTGTGCTTTGATCAGGTTAATTGTGTTCAAAGCATTTGCGAGGGTACAATTGGTTATAAAAACTATATGGTCTCTCTCGCTCTTAGATCACAGGTGGGCCTGGAATGACTCCCCCCATTAAAAAAAAATGAGGGTTCAGTGTACATGCATTGTTGATGTACAGTAATTAAATACATTGAGAGGAGAGGACTAACATCACAGAACTCACTATTCTTCACTGGAGTTTATTTGGCAATACTTTTACACTACCCTAAAGTTGGAGAGTCAATTAAATTTTTATGTCTTGTACTCTCATCATTTTAACAAGGCCCTCATTCTTGCACTCATCCCCTTTCAGCCCACTCCAGTACTCAGCCGTCATTATCGTCTATCATTTCTCTCGTCCCTTCACTACACAAACAACACTGGGCCTTGAAACAGTGCTGCGTATGGACTAATTATCCACTAATTTTACAGTTACATTATCAGTTTGGGATGAATAAAGATGAGGAATCGTTTTAAGATATTTTCCTTCCATTCCGTCAATTGAAAAATGCCATCTTCCTTGTTAACAGCAGGAAAAGCAACATCAAAGAATGGAATTAGAAGTGACATCAACCATAAAATAATTTTACTAAAATCAACAGCCTTCATAAAGGGTGCAAATCAATGAACAAGCAGAAACTAAAAACTGATCAATATGAGAAGCTGCCCGGAAAAAGATGAGTAGTTCAAAGCTGATGAAAATGAGATTAGCTTAATTAGAAAACTACTAAATGTGTGCTATTCTGTCAGAGAGAGCCCACCCAACATAAACTGACTAAAAGGAGGACGGTGGTGTGATGAGATCAAACGGGTAATTTTTTTTCCCCAAATAAAATCCCTCTGGCTGGCACCTTCCCTACTCCACCTGCTCTCCGCCCAATACATTTTCCCTGGCGTTTGGCTCTTGATTAGAATTTAGACAGCGAGCTGTGAGCAGGCTACACGGATGAGGTTTGCACGGGGTGATTTGTCCTCGCTACCCTTGCAGCCAGCCTGAGGGCCCAAACAGTATTTTCCAGTCCAATCAGGCTTGGCAAAAGACCAGAAAACTTTGTGTATCTGTCATGTGCAATTTACATCCAAAGTTAGCAGTGATAGCTGTCGCTGAGTGATTTGGAGTACAGTACAAAAATAAGACTTTAAAATTGAAGTCAGCTTTAAAATAATATATGTGACCTCCATAGTCTAAACATGACATTCTGAATAATATTAATTTTTTGGAATATGAGTTAAGAAGCAAAATACAAGGTTTTTAATCATCTCAAGGGGGTGGCCATTTTGCCACTTGCTGTCGACTGAAGATGACATCACAGTTGCATCACAACCAATCAGAGCTCACCTGTTTTCTGAAGCTGTGCTCTGATTGGTTGCTACCCGAGGCCTGAGTCAGTCGACAACAAGTGGCAAAATGGCCGCCCATCCCCCCAAGACGGATAAAAATGGCTGGATTTTGCTGCTTTACTCTTATTCCACTAACGTAAAATACAATATTTAGACTAGTGGGGCTGCGTAAAACATATTTTCAAAAAAACATTTCTGGGTTGACTTCCGCTAATAAAAACTAACAGAAGCACCCAGAAAAATAATTAAAGGGATACTTTACTTATTTAGCCATTTTTGGTTGTCAAAGATGAATATTTTGCCTATAATAAATGTGATATTTTCATATTTTTTCATGTACAATTAGTACCTTTAAAAACACATTTTGCAACTTGCTATCGACCGAAAATGACATCACAAGGGCTCAGGTAACCAATCACAGCTCAGCTTGTGAATGCCACATGACCAAACTTAGAAAACAAGATGAGCTGTGATTGGTTACCTAAGCCCTTGTGATGTCATTTTCACTCGACAGCAAGTTGCAAAATGTGTTTTTAATAGTACTATTTGTACGTGAAAAATAATGAAAGTATCAAATTAATTATAGACAAAATATTAACTTGTTATTGCTATAATGGGCTAAATAAGTGAAGTATCCCTTTAAAACCAGCTAAATTTAAAAAACAACACTTAAAACGAAATAAAAACAAACTAAAATGAAAATCCCAAAACTATAATAACCCTGAGAAGAATTCATTATTATTATTATTATGTTTTTGTGGTGAGCTATCGGAAGGTGAGGATATACAGTAAGTAAATACTTCCCTACCAATCCAGCTATTTTTGTTTGCTGTACCATAACTTGCGATAACTAGATTTCATAAACCTCTGTTGAGACTCGGCAGAGCGCCTACATATAGATTTTCTTAATGAATACTCTCTCTCACATAGAACGATGTGATATCAATGATTTTTCCAACCTCCTCTGTATCGATAAGCACATCACAATCCACCTTGACGCGGGCGGACTATAGCCTGGATCGCTCAATCATGAGGTGATTGGGACTAATAGGACGGATTAATAATTGGATTAATAGGACGGATAGCTACTATAAAAATGAAAGTTTTACCAAAGATTAATTATTTATTTTCAATGATTCCATTTAAACCTACGTCTAACTGGTTCCAATCGCTGGACTCTGCTATCATAAAATTCTATTGGAATAAAAAAAAAGCCAAAATTAGTCTATCTACTCTTCAGGAAAGTAAATCTAAAGGAGGTTTAGAGGCACCAAACTTTATGTACTATTATCTAGCTAATCAACTACAATATCTTGTGCTATGGACACAACCCAACAGAGATACTAACTGTTGGTTGGAATTGGAGCAGAAGGATTGTAATAATCTTAGACTGTCAGATTTACTCTTTATTACAAAATCAATAAGACGACATAATTGTTTTAAAAACCCAATGATAGCCGCCACCCTGACTGCCTGGTGGAAGGCATTAGAAATTACAAACTCCCAATTGGCGCCCTGTGGGCTCTCTCCCATTTGGCATAACCCCGACTTTCAACTTAATAATCAGTCGTTCCATTTAAGCCTATGGGAGCAGAAAGGAATTACACACCTTCATCATCTTTTCTCAGATAATAAGTTTATATCGTATACAAACTTGGTCCAGAAATATGAAATAAAAAAGGGAAATTTCTTACATTATCTGCAAGTTAAAAATATGGTTAAGAAACAAATCCCAACACTTCAGGATACGCTCCAACTGCCTGTCTTAGCTAAAGATATTATAAAGCTTTCTCCAACAACAATAAAGAAAATATCAAAAATATATAAGTTATTTTTATACACAAATAAAACGTATTTACCGACTTTAAAATGGGAAAAAGACTTGTCTATAGTTCCGGAACCAGACTTTTGGACCCAAATCTGTGAAAATGTATTTAAAATGACCAAACAGACAAATTTGCAACTTATCCAATATAAGATACTTCATAGAACATATATTACACAATATATGATGAAAAAAATGGGACTCTCTGACTCCGACATTTGTCTCCAGTGCTCACAAAACACTGCCGATACTTATCTTCATGCTTTATGGTCATGTACTCCAGTGCTGCATTTCTGGACTAAAATCTTGGAAAAGCTCGCTGATATATTAAACTGTAGGCTTCCTTTATCTCCAAGACTGTGTTTACTAGGTGACTTAACAATAACTGAGCTACCATGTAAACAATCTCAATCTATATTTATAGCCCTTACTATTGCTAAAAAAATAATCCTTGTCAATTGGAAAAATAAACAATCTCTAAATATCGACCACTGGTTAAACTTACTAATAAATTATATCTCAATGGAAAAAATCTCTGCCTTAAATAAAAATCAAGTATCAAGATTGAAACAAATATGGTCTATGTACATAGAATATTTTAATCTCAATTTGGCAACTTAATCCTGCCAAGATTCTGCCTGTTAACGAGAGCCACCACATCGTTACAACTTCTGTTTTCGCTGCTCCTGTATTTGGTATTTTGTATCTGATTGTTTTTATTTTTATATAGTCAGGAACCTAGTTGCTGCTAGTGGGCTCGAGCATACCACACTATACGACACTATACTCAATAACTCCTTAAGATCTATTTCTAGTGGGCACTAAGCATCAACACTTGGTGTTACTGCATGCTAATTAGTCAATTTTCTTGACGCCGTCCCCTGTGGTCGGGCGGGGGTGGTTCTGCCCCCCCCCCCCGTTGTCTGCTCGGTGGCGGTTGCGTCTTGGCCGCTCCCTGGGCCCCCTGTGGGGTGCGGTGTTGGGGTGCTTCCCCTGGTGCCCGGGGCGGTGCCGTCCCGGCGCGGTCCGCTGCTCCGTGCCCGGCGGCGCGGTTCGGGGTGGGTGGGCCTCCGGTGTGCCCCGTGGTTCCCTCTCCCCTCCCCCTTCCTCCCCCCCGTCGCCTCTCCCTCCTCGCCTCCTCCCGCCCATCCTCCTCTGCCTCCCGGTCCCTTTTCCCTTGTCGCCCTCCCTCCTCCTCTCCCCCCCCGCCTCCTGCCCTGCAGCCGCCCTTTCGCCTTCTTGTCGTCTTCTCCCCGCTTCCCCCGCCCCCCCCCCCCTTCCCTGTCTGCCCTGCGGCCCCTCCCCCTCCCTCTCCCTGGGCCTGGGGCTCCCTCCCCGGCCCGGGCGTCGGGCTCCGGGGGCCGGGCGAGGGTTTGGGGCCTGCCCCACTCCGGTATAACTCCTGGCGCCCCGGGCGGGCTCCGGTGGCCGGTGGGCTGTCCGGTAGCCCTGCTGCGCTGGCTGTCCGCCCATTGTGGTGCCGGGTGGATGAGGTGGGGGGCGGCGGGGGGTGGGGGTGCTGGGGGGCGGGCGTGCCACCTGCACCCGCCGGGTTGGGTGAGGCCCCGCTGGT